>NC_090273.1:14132500-14432500 GCF_040414725.1 Anabrus simplex
TAGTCCCCGAGCTCGAGGAATCTACTGAGTGAACAAGTCGCTAGGATTATTGTTTATAGGAATGAGAAAAAAGACAAAGATTGGTTCTGAAATCAGCCAATCAATGATCTACGTTAAGGGTTTGCGCCTGTCAATTGTTCACCGAGCTTTTTCTTAATTTTTTTTTCCAAAGACTTGGAAATTTATTGAGTATTTCCCTTGATACTTTATTCCAATTTCTTACTCCTCGTCCTATAAACAGATTTTACCCCAATACGTCCTTTTGAATTCGAGCTTTATCTTTCTTCATATTTTGATCTTTTCTCCTTTTAAAAGCTCAAATTTATTCGTCGTCTAATGTCATTCCACGCCATCTATGCACGGACAGCTCGGACACTGCCGCTTAGTCGAGCATATCTTCTCCTTACTCTCAACTCTTCCCATTCCAAAGCTTGCAATATTTTCGTAACACTATTGCTTTGTCGGAAATCAGCCAGAACAAATAGTGCAGTTTTCATTTCGATCGTTTCCAGTTCTCGTACAAAGTAATCTAGGTGAGGGTCATTTACACTAGAGCCATACTCTAATTGTGGTCTTGTTAGAAATATATACGCCATCCTTTACATTCTTACAACAACCCCAAAACACTCTCATAACCATTTGCATTGATACCTTAGATTAATGCCGGCCGGTGTAAAACGGAGATTCTCCTTAGTGCGTCGATTTATTGCTTTCGAACCAAATGTATTATAATGGTATATGCTTATCTAGAACAGTCGAGTTTCTAAAACTGGTATTGTAGTGTTCTTGTATACTGATAGCTTTCTCTCGAAAGTTATTTTCAATATTTCCTTTAAATAATTTTTATAAATTTAAACTAATATACCCTTCAGTTACAAAAATAATATGTGGATTTAATATATAAGATGTCCCACAACCAATAATTAATAGCTAAGGCCGCCGGTGGTTCATCGTCTCTGAAGGCTGTAAAAGTACGTACTTAACGAAAATAAAAACCAATAACTAGTCGTAGTTGCTGGTTAGATTACGAACGGAGCCAGGAGCAATCATCCTACAACCCGCACTTCACCTCTATATGGAGATCAGCGTGAATATTAGGGTGAACACCTTACAGAAATTCCCCTGATACTGAATGCAACTCTCCCTACATTATCGTAATGCGGACACCAACAACTTCCCGGCCCTATTGATATCTTTGATGAAGCGAAGGCACTCGACTCAGTCAAAGACTGCACAGCTTGGAGCATATTTTCCAACCCGAATGCATTTCTAATGATCGTTCGTAATGCACAGCTTGGAGCATATTTTCCAAACGGAATGCATTTCTAATAACCGTTCACAAGGGCAATGTTCCCTTTGAGGCTGCCAACTGTTTCGCGATGCCTTCAAACGAGCCGTGCTGCATTTTTCTTACACAGTTCTGTCCGATATAATGCAGCCCGCTGCATATTTACTGTCTTCTAAGAAATGCAATAAAGACAGAATGTTTCTTCTTCTTTTTTAACGTTGGACATTTCCAGGAACATCAATAAAACAATAAATCGTTTTAGCCTTTAAAAAAGTCTCTTGTTATATGCGCGGTATGTAGACAGGGCCCACCTAACACAGGCTGCAATGAGACACACGGCGGTAGGGGATGATAACAGGGTTGTTTTGTGAGGGGATGTGTAAACCTCTTGAAACCCACCCCCTTAGAGAATGTGTGAGGGATGTGATTTAAGTCATAAAACGATGTACGCGCCCCCTTCCGCAGGGAGAGAAGGTTGAGACGCCCCTCACCCCTTGCACTTTCCTGCCGCAACTTGTTGATCATCTGCTTGAAGACAGGGAAAGAAATTAGTACTTTCTAACCATAGTATTACCTTATTTTTAAAGAAGTTTCTCGAAATTAGTTTAGAACAGTAACTTTAGAATCTCTCTTTATGAGAAGGCGTGTAAGGAAATGGTACGTATGCCTTAAAGAAGAGAATATATAGCAAACTCCCGACTATCCGCGCGTGGATTATCCGGTTTGCGGATTATGCGTGTATCGACGATTTAAAAAGGTAAGAACGAAGCCTGAATTAGTGTATTATTTTATAATTTTTTGTAATGTTTTCGTTTAGAATGCATTATTATGGATGTGGCTCACGTTTTACAACCGGAAGATGCTATGGAAACTGTTCCCACCGTTGGTCATCCATAAAATATTTTCCGTTGCTTCCCACTCTATCTTCAGATGAATGCTGTGAGTCTAACTTCGTAATCTGTTCGCGGCCCATTTCCTGTCTATATCTTTGACAAACCATTTACATAGGGCCTAAATATAGAACATTTCCAGTATAGAAAATTTCCAATGCTCTTAAAGGAACCGGGAAGTGTGAAACTATAGAAAAATGTAACTTCCGATTATTAGTTCCATATCTCAGAAACTAAAAGGGGTATTTCATTTAATGTTCTTTTGATACATTCAGAATACATAGGTCGTTATTTGGGTATAATATGAAGCTTCTATGTTTAATATTTTTTGTCAGAAAGAACATTATCAAAATAATATTTATTTAAAACTAGTGTTAAAAATTCCCTAAGCTGGTGTACCTTTTTCTGAGAAAATACTCAAACAAGACCCAAGAAACTTTGCATACACAATATTTCAACCGCTTCTGAGCTGCTGAAGTAAAATTATTGTCCTGTTATTTACGTAAGATGAAATTTGTATTTTTTAATATCCTAGGTGAAAACTTAAATTTTCTGTAAAAGTTTCAATGGTCTTCAAGCTGGCTTCCATGAACTAATCATGATATGTTTTTAAATTTACTTCCACAAGCATAAAATACATTTATGTGTTAGTTTCTGAGAAAAGGTACACAAAGTTTCAAAAAATATGACTTACGGAAATCAAGAAATAAAGTTTGGCTGGTAGCTGGCATCTAATGGCAATCAGCGCACAGAGTTATGTTTGAGCCTAATTGTATTGCGTCAAGTATAACTTCAGCACAATAATTGATACACCAAATTCTTCAGGAAAGTTTGGAGATTTTTTAAGCTCGAAACTGAAAATTTATATTTTTTAGCCTATCTCACTTCCCGGTTCCCTTAAAGCCGTTAATAAAAGGAAAAGATTCAAGTGTTCTTCTGGGAAGTTTCCTTTTTCAATTCTTGCTCTGTGTTCATACGAATTGAAAGCATACTCTTAAATGTTACTTGTTTCAGTTTAGCATAAGACCATCCAGTTCATGTTGAAAGCACATAACAAGTTCAGATTCCCGCATCTCGAAACAAGAGGTAACTTATCACGGATACTACTAAATTTTGACAAGACGAAATTGTAATATTGGAGACAGACAGATGGTATATTTTGTTTATACAGAATTGTGAGTACAGCGATTAATAACCCTGTCGTCCTTTTGCTCCTTATTTCCCACGTTCCCACATTACGCCAAGGTCAGCCGTAGCATTTAATAATTCAGTGAGAAGAACGACTTCACATATCAACTGAAAGGATTTGTCAATAATACTGAGCTAAGTTTAGAATGTAGCGTTGAACTATGGGCATATATTTTGTTTACTGGGTTGTAGCAACTTAGTTAAAAATTCGTTACGCTGTTCTGTCCTGACGCTGCGGTAAAGAAGACATTTATAAAAAAAAATGTATTGATTTATTTATTATGCCTTTGTAGGTGGTGTAGTTAGGGTTAACGACTGTATCACTGAGAGCAGAGCTTAAGAGTACATAATATATAGTAGTCTACGTCTAAATAATAATCTACACAACAATATATCACACTTTTCTAACTCACAACCATTCACATGAATCAGTCAGCTGTATTTAGCAGGTAGTCCCGGCAAGCAGCCTTAAATTTAAGTCATTTCTGACACTGACAGGCAAGGAATTCCAAAGCCTGGAACTCGTCACAATAAAATACATAGAGGATCGTTGATCAGGAATAGAAAGGGAGGAACCAGAGCGGGTGAAAGGAGGACAAATACTTAAGCTGGGATGAAATGTATATTGGTCTGCCTTTAGTGAGCAGTCAGCAGTCCGTCGTTTGTCGTGTTTTAACCATGGAATAGTGTGACATGTATAATAACTCAGATTGTAGATAACTCTAAGGCAACAATTAAGCGCTCACTGAAGTTTCAAAGTCTGCTCCATTGTTGCGTCTACAAGAATTGTAGACCGAATTAAAAAATAGGCAGAGGGATTCTGAGCACAGTCATAAAATGTTCTGTATTTAGCACGAAGTTGTATCATTACGGTGTGAAGTTCTTAAGTCAAAGTTGAGAAGAATTAACTTTCCTAGATAGTCTCTGTATATTATTACGTATTCACTTATGAAAGCAGTTATGCATGGTTCTGAACTCTGCATATTTGTTATATCCCGGTCCTATTTTCCTGTTTCTCTAAGAAGCAAACATGAATTAAAATTGAGACAAAGACTTTGCAGGTGGATTGTCTTTAACAGCAGCGACCACTCTTTACCTGAAACTCGAATACTGTAGAAACTTTTTTGTGCGTTGCGAAATGTTTTGGAGGGAGCGGCCGTGAGGGTTGTTGGGAGGACCAAGGGCTTGTACGCGCCAGCCTGGCACCAAATACCAGGTAGAACTCGGCTGCCGTGATGGGATTTTAATATGGGCTTGTCAGGCCGACCACAGCTTAGCTCCTGCAATGGGTGTAGCAGAATTTATCCCGCGAAGATCGTTGATCTATTCCTTGTCTGTTTATGGTCTAACTTAAAGTGGGGTCCTTTTCGATACCAGTGAAAATGTATACCCCTCCCTCTCGTCATTCATTTCTTGCTCAATATGCGGCAGCTCGATGTCAAGGAGAGTAAAGGTTCTGTTGATAACTCTACAACTCCGTAAACGCGCAGGTCGCCTACAAGGCGTCAGCTCGAGAGACCTGCACCAGGCCACACGCCCTTAATATTACTGCGGTTTGAATACTCGACATTTCTGAAATCAAACTGTGTGCTCTCCAAATGCAAAATATACGATGTTTATATATGCATGTATTATATTACCTGCTTGTTGTACTGGACTAAGCAATTTGAAATTCTGAAAGTGAGATACCGGGAAACAAGAATGATCTACAATCTGTATAAAAATCACTCTGCCGTGAAAAGAATCGATGGCTTTCAAAATGAAGCAGCTATCCAGAAAGGAGTGAGGCATGGGTGCAGTTTATCCCCAACCCCTTCCCTCCTTTTCAGTGATTATATACAACACGCGGTAAAATAAATCGAAGAGGAATTTGGGAAGGGAATCACAATTCAAGGAGAGGAATGAAAACCCTGAGATTTGCCCATTATATTGTTATTTTATCTGAGACTGCAGAAGGTCTGTATAAATTGCTGAATGGTATAGACAAAGTCTTAGGGAAGGAGTACAAGATGAAAATAGATACGAGTAAGTCTAAAGCAAAATTAACAGAGTGCAATCGAATGAAGTCTTAAAGGAAGCAGATGAATATTGTTACTTGGGTAGTAAAATAACTAACGATGGCAGAAGTAAGGAGGACATACCGTGCAATTGGCACAAGCAAGGGAGGCCTTTCTTTAAAAAAAAAAAAAAGAAATTTGCTCACTTCGAACATTGATATAGGAATTAGAAAAATGTTTTTGAAGACTTTCGTTTGGAGCCTGGCATTGCATGGAAGTGAAACATGGACGATAACTCGCTCTGTAAGAAAGAGAATAGAAGCTTTTGAAATGTGCTGTTACAGAAGAATGCTGAAGGTGAAGTGAGTAGATGAAATAACGAATGAAGAGATACTAAATCGAATTGGTGGAAGGAGATCGAATTGGCTAAATTTGCACAGAAAAAGAGATAGAACGATAGGACACATCTTAAGACACCCAGGAATTGCTCAGCTGGTTTCTGAGAGAAGGGTAGACAAAGGATATGACAAGCAGGTTTGAGCAGATGTATGTATTAGTTACGTAGATATGAAGAAGTTAGCACAGGATAGGGTAGCATGGAGAGCTATATCAACTCAATCTATGGACTGATGACTTAAACAACAACATTGCATCAGCGTTTTACTTCCAGTGTTCAAACTTCTTCATTCTTCTCACTTGTCATTATTACTATAAATTATTGTTTCCCTACATTTATCTTCGTTGCCCTTTCATTTAGGAAAATGTATGTCTGCATTCTGCTACGCCGTTGTAAATATCGAATCGGTATCATTTTCGACCCCACGTCACCATTCATGATGGAAAAATATCGCAACATAGTTTGACAATTTTGATGCAGCGGTAAATGTACACCCTTTTTTTCTTTTTTATTGATTACATAGTCTACCTTGTCTTACATTTTCCTTAAACAATATTCAATGTCTCATGTTTTAAAGAAATTAAATTCGTATAATTCGTTTCTTCAGAGGATCTACTTGGCCAAAAGTGACACAAGAGCAGCATAGCGCATGCGTCTACTCTGCCGTAGTCATAGTTACCGTAAACCATTGTTAAGAAGATCTTCGCAGGGTGAAGGTAAGACATGTCTTGTTTATCTTCTTGTGGGTGCAATTTTCATCCTCTTAAAGTGTACCAGCTCCCTGAAAATACCAAAGGGATACTGCTAGGAGCTAGAGCAGTGGTATTCAAAGTGTTGTACGCGTACCAGTAGGGGTACGCAATCTAACTGGTTTCAACGACAGGTGAAAGATTTCAACCCGGTCATTTTCAATAGAATATTTTTGTTTATTTAGTGTTTTTTGTCTACCACTACACAGAGTCCCCTTTCCGAAGTATGCATTTTTAAATGCGTGTCAGTTACCATCTCCCATTGCTAGGTATGTAGAAATACTTACTGCATTGCTGTTTTTCCTTTTTAAATAGTCAGGAGCAGTATATGTAGTACATTGTTGCATTCATAATTATACTGGTAGATATATCGTTGCTAGGCAACGAACACCTCACCGCGTTTCCGGTCACAACTTGTTCATACCTCAGTGCGTACAGGGTCCATGAGCAAGCTGGATACACTGCGGATGATGATGATGATGGTTAGTATGGTTTGGCATCGAGCAACAATAATTTTTTATTTCTGGTATAATCGCGCTATCCTCGTAATTCGGGGGAACGAAGATAAAACAGTTGGATTTTGGGGGAACGCCAACCGAAAAGTTTGAATATCACTGGACTAGAGGAACCATTTCTCTTCCATGTTCCATATTTATCAATAGGTTGAAACACACAGTTCTTGCGCCAGAAATACTATGAAACAAAGAGTTTAGCTGAAATTGCTAGCTTATTATGTTGGAAACCTAGTACCAAAAGGATTTCGTTGAATTCAGTACCTAAGTGCAATTAAACATTTAAATCCCTAACACATGCGCTTCCTTTTCTTTTTCATGCATTACTGTTTTTCATTTTCGCTGAACTCATATTCAGGCAGTTGACGGTATTAAACTCAGGAATATTAAAGATGGCCGCGGAAAGTTCGTTTTGATCTGAGAGATACAGTGCGAGCTTGCGTGTCCTCGAGTTTTTCCGTCTTCCTCTTGAACTAGTAAAGATATGAACCTGCAACTTAATCCAGAGGCAAGCTAAACGCTGTCACATATATTCCTGCAAGAGAATTACAAAATATGTAATGTCACGGTGTTTAGAGTTTCACTTATATGTATTTTTGTGAAATTTTCAAATTGAGAAGTTCATTTGTTTTAAAAATCGAAATCGGCATCAAATTAAAAACGCTTGCAGGCAGTTAAAAAAATTAAAAGGTCCTACTAATTGTGGTTGTGCACGATGTTCTTGGCAGACATCGCCAGCACCATATCTAAAATTCAGTACAGTTCAAGGTTTAAGTGGTGGTGGTCCTGTCCCTTCTTTTCTAGATATCGCCTTCCTTCCAAATGACTTCAGGGGGTTACCTTCGCTGTTAATATTAGGTGGCCGGGCTGAGTCACTTGGGAAGGGTAGGTCATCAAATATGTCAGCCTCGTGCCGGAAGATTTACTGGAACGTAAAATAACTCATGTGGGACACAATTCCGGCACCTCGGCGTCACAGCAAACCATAAAAGCATTTAGTGTGATATAAAAACTAGTAATATTAGTATTTATTATTTATTACGTATATATTTTCTCCTTCATTTCGGCCCTCTATGGACCACGTTTCGCAACCTTTGCCGTATTTTTAGTCTTCTCTGCCAGCATCTTTTCATTCTTTCCCCTACTTTCTTCTCGTGCTCTTCTGTATAGGACCTCCCTTTTCTCACTAGTCTCTCCGCAGTCTCCTGGAAACCACGGACCTTTTTGCCGAGTTGTCCAAATCGATTTCTGTCCTTGATATAACCTTTCAGAACCCTGCCTTCGTAAAGTCCAACCTGACTTCTCGAAACCATTTCAACTTTATCTTCCACTTCCTGAAGAATTCAAAGATTCTCCTCGTTAGTCTCTTACTGTATTATTATTATTATTATTATTATTATTATTATTATTATTATTATTATTATTATTATTATTATTATTATTATTATTATTAATGTTTTAATCCGTTTATCCTCCAGGGTTTGTTTTTACTCAGACTCAGCGAGGGATCCCTTCTCTACCGCCTCAAGGGCAGTGTCCTGGAGCATGAGACTTTGGGTGGGAGGATATAACTGGGGAGAAGGACCGGTACCTCGCCCAGGTGGCCTCACCTACTATGCTGAACAGGGGCCTGGTGTGGAGATGGAAAGATTGGAAGGGATAGACAAGGAACAGGTAAGGAAGAGGCCGTGGCCTTAAATTAGGTATCATCCCGGCATTCGCCTGGAGGAGAAGTGGAAAAGCACTTCAAGGAAGGCTGAGGCGGAAACTGAACTTCGGTCTACGTAGTTGACCTCCGGACGCTGAGTGGACCCCGTTCCAGCCCTCGTATGATTTTTCAAATTTAGTCGCAGAATCGGCAATCGAACCCGGACCTCCGGGGGTGGCAGCTAATCGCACTAACCAGTACACCACAGAAGCGATTATTATTATTATTATTATTATTATTATTATTATTATTATTATTATTATTCGACATTACAGACATATTATTTGCCCACTTCTTCCCACACCTATGTCCGACTCATTGGCTGAACGGTCAGCGTACTGGCCTTCGGTTCAGAGTGTCCCGGGTTCAATTCCCGGCCGGGTCGGGGATTTTAACCTTAATTGGTTAATTCCAATGGCACGGGGGCTGGGTGTATGTGTTGTGTTCATCGTCATTTCATCCTCATCACGACGCGCAGGTCACCTACGGGTGTCAAATAGAAAGACCTGCACCTGGCGAGCCGAACCCTTCCTGGGATATCCCGGCACTAAAAGCCATACGACATTTCATTTTTTTCCCACACCTAACTTATCACCACCACCACTACCACCACCACACCTGTGGGATCGCAGGTGTGAACCGTGTTAGATGTGAATTTGGCCGTGTTTTACCGGCAGATGCCCTTCCTGACGCCAAACCTTGGAGGGACGTAATCACTATTGCGTGCTTGTGTGGTGGTTTGTAGTGGGGTGTATGAAATGGCATATAGCTTTTAGTGCTGGGAGTGTCCCAGGACATCTTCGGCTCGCCAGGTGCAGGTCTTTCCATTTGACGCCCTTAATCGACCTGCGCGTCATGAAGATGAGATGATGATGAAGACAACACATACACCCAGCCCCCGTGCCAGAGAAATTAACCAATGATGGTTAAAATTCCCGGCCCTGCCGGTAATCGAACCCGGGACCCCTGTGACCAAAGGCCAGCACGCTAACCATGGAGCCGGACGTAGTGTGGTGTGTTATCTGAATATTAAAAGTAAAGTGTTGGGACTAACATAACCAGTCCGTGAGCTAGAAGTATTAATCAGACGCGATTAAAATCCCCGACCCGGCCACGAATCGAACCCAGGACTCTCTGAACTGAAGGCCTCAATGCTGACCATTAAGGCAGGAAGTCGGACACAATATCAGAATACCTTAATAATATGAATATAATTAAAATCAAACAAGCACGAGTTTATTATTTTGCTCCGCAAATTCTGCTGTGTGTAAACTTTAAGTATACCCTTCTTCTACAGCAACAGCTCTGGTGTCGGTAAATAATTTGTCGGAATGAGGTAAAGTTTTCTCTCGAAATCATATTAAAGTCACTTGGTTTCCTCGAGCGGAACACAATGCAAGTCCGGACAAATGTTATCTGTAATTGCTCCTTTAATAGGAGGACGTAATTGTTATTTATTTTGGAGGAAGACGATGGCTATCGGGAGAGGACAGAAATAGTCTCGGGAAATGCGAAAGAGGATGGAGGGAATTATTGTTTCATAGGGGAGTTAGTTAATTAACTAAGACAGTCTTTCTCTTAAAAGCTGGTGCTAAGCAGCCATTGTCTAATTTGAGTCACATTTAAATGAGGACGCACACGAGTCTTAATTAGCATTATCACATCTCATCGCTTCTCGGAACTGCTGCTGGTTCGGTCCACGGAACATGGCTGTCTTTCCACACGTGGGTTCCAGCTTGCATACATACGAGGGTTGTAAATAAAGTAATGAAATAACGAACAATCGCATAACGTTCCTTCAGTGTTGTCACCGTTGTCTGTTGAAGGCAGCGACGGAGCGGAAGTACAGATGCCACGTCAGGTTACTGGGATCATGTGAAACGAATGTAAGCCTCAGCTACTATGTGCATACATTTTAATGTAACGCCATTTAAGTTGCCTGCACGGCAATTTTGGCGTTCCGTTTTGCTCCACCAGATGGCAGATTAAATCGCATCTATCTTGGGTGACCTATGGCTGAATTTTAATTACACTTGTTGGGGTGGGGGAGGGGTTGGGGGTGAACACGAAATGTGTTACCACGGATCGTACGACATGGAAGGCCGAATTGATTTCTTACCACCCTTCAAGCATCCGATGAACTGTGGAGGACTTGAACACACGACTTCGCGCTCTAAGGCCGATATTATAGCACTGATTCACAGTGTAAACTAGGTAATGCATACTGAGTTGAAATTGACAATTTTTATCCAGCCAACAGCATGAGGCTCTCTATCCAATTACTGGCCATACGCAATGTCTCTTACCTTCTCCTTGGAGGACGGATTCTTGAGATGACGAGAAAATTAGTAATGCAGGAAACCAGGTAGCACAAAGGATTCGTCCCGCACAGCGTCGGAACTTCACATTACTTTCAGTTTGATTGCTGCGCTTTGTTCGATGGTACCATTAAATAATGTAGCCTTTGTTTCGTCAGTTAAAATATCCCTTTCCCCCTTCCAATAACTTACCATCGTTGAGTAACAGTGAGCCGAATCCATTTTGCCACACTCACCGTGCGAGATGAGTTTCTTCTTCTCCTCGTCTACCACAGACAATTCCCTCGAATTAAAATATTTGTGCTAATGTCATGCATGCACGTCGCTGGGTTTGTTTGTTTAACATTGAGTTATGCATGATGGAGTGTGGGAAGAGGATGTGCCAAGACTTGTAACAGCCACACCACCAAGCTGTGAAATACTCAGAACATTCTCCATCAGCACCACAAAACTTCACTTATCGAGAGGAAGTATTTTATTTATTGGCTTTCAATTACCTGCGGATTTCATTTACGCCAGAGTGACTTAAGAAAGTACAATATGTAAGAATAGGGGTGCCCAAACATTAGAATACCAGCGTCACTTCACTGGGTAGGAAAATCACTTGTGAGCCGTTCCGCGTAACTCTGCCTGGCATTCTTTAAACCCACGCCTGAAAGGACAATAAATAAATAAATTTATTAATTACTATTATTATTATTATCATCACTCTTCATCATCATCATCATCATAGACTGTGTAGTAGTCAGACCGGCATGTTTTACTGTGCAGAAACACTAGCAAAATGGAAGGTATGTCGATTGAGGAAAAGGCAAGGAAGATTTTGGGTCCTAAGGAAGTGTCTGAGGGTTTTGTCAAACAAGGAAAATGGTTAAACCCTGTCGTTGCAAGCATTCTCCTCTCAATTTTTCTGTTCTGTTCACTTCCTTCTAGTTTTTACATTACATCAAGTTTCTCAAATCCTCGAAGTATGTCTTCCTAGATATTCCACTTTCCTTCCAAGTATTTCTTCTTCAAAGACATTTACTAGGAAGTCATTATGTCTCAGGATATGACCCACAAGTTTTATCATCCTTCCTTCTTTCCATACCCATTATCAGTCTCCGTTGTTCATTGATTTCCTTTAGAACTTCTCGATTCGTCTTAATTTCAGTCCAGCATGTTCTCCTGATTTTCCTCCACATCCACATTTCAGTTGCTTCCAATGAATCTCTTTCCTTTTCTCCAATAGTCCAGCTGTCACAACCGTAAAGTAGTACACACCATAAAAAGAATTCTACAAAAGCCTTTCTTATTTCTAAACTTATATGGGGTATTCGTTAAAACACTTCTTTTATTTTGAAAGGTCTGTGTAGCAAGATCTATTCCTCTTTTGATTTCCTTGCTGCATCTATTTTCTTCAGTGATAATGCTTGCTAAGCAACAGAAATGTTCCAGTTGTTCTATTCTTATGTTTGTCATCATTAATTCGTTATGGCCAACTAACAAGAAAGTTTGAAGTTATTTAGTACAACATTTCTTCTTTTCTCCCTGCGTTCCTCTATCCAACCGGTATATTTTCTTTTAGATTTCTCTGCAAATTTATGTTTGATTACAAAGCTTCTAAATTTAGCTCCATCTTCATTGGTCTCCTCGTTAATGCCAATTTCTTCTAGACTTTCGTCTGTTTCCTCTCACCAATTCGCTCATGGCCTCCAGTAGTTGCACAACTCAAAAAATTAAGTTCTCAGATAATTGAGTACAAAGCTTTCCTCAGTATTGAAATTCATGAAGCTATTTTATGGACTGGGTTGCTTCTTGCTTGTTCTTGGAAAGTATTGCAAGACCATCAGCTTAAAAGCTAAACAATCAAGGTGTATTTTGTTTTAAAGAGGTGTGGCAATTTGCCAATATTTAACCCTTTAGTTTCTTTTCTTATTCACGAATCACTTTTTCAAAACTATATTGAATAGTAGTGGAGATAAACCATCTCAATGTCCACACCAATTCTGATTTCGAACGGTTCATACATTTTCCCCAGAAATTTCACCTATCGTATTGTGTTTAAAGTTTGTTTGATCAATCCCCTTGTTTCCCTATCGACTTGGAATTGCTCTAATGTGTTAAACATTATTAATATTATGATGATTATTATTATTATTATCGTACAGTAGCCAAGTTTCCAAACTTCATTAAGAAATAATTATAACATATCAAACATTTTCCACATTAGCGATACATAAGATAAAGATTGGCCTGCATTGGATGATGTAGTCTTCTTATAAAGGGGATAATTATGTAAATGTACCGACGCTTAAAACAACAATTAGCACTTTGCATAAACCCGTCTCGTTATCAGTGTGCACTCGATAATATCTACTGTATTTTATTTTAACGTACAGTAGAATATTTTATTTCGGAGGAATTCCTTGGACCGAAGCGACACACGCACAGCGTTATCAAGAGCTGTTGTCATACTTGCCATTGTTGAGTGGAACTTCAGGGAGTACCAAAAATAAGTTTATTTTATTTTACATGAATCGTCCGTGTATTTGTGCAGGGAAAATAAAAGTTGTCTGTTAGAATAAAATAAAAGTATCCATAATGAAAAACATGTTGTGAATAGTTACGTAATGTTAATAAAAATAACCTTCGAGTTAAATCCCTTGGTAGTTGGTAATGGGATAAGGCAAAGTTTCTCTCAGAAAGGGTGAGAGTACATTCGGGTGGTTTATTTATTTAGCGCATGGCTCCCTACATTAATATTTACAGTGATCTCAAATCACAAACTAATAATCAGACCACGAATGTAGTCTCTTGATCCGGAAATCTGTTGGACCACCAGAGAAAGCTCTCAGAGGACATTCTTGAACTGCATGGCGAACAGTCTGCTTTTCCGGCCCACAGTCAAAATTTGGAGAATTTATTTTGTTCCATTTCCAGCGATGAAGCTAAACAATGGGCTACCACAAGGATCTGTCCTCGCCCCTCTCCTGTTAAGTTCATACATATTAGATATGCCTAAAAATCCACAATAATTCGAATGGTAAAATTTATTAATTTTATGTTTGTATTGTTTTAGTGCTATAGAAGACAAAATTATACGTATTATGCTTTCATGTAAACTGTCTTTTTCAAACCTGTATATTCAACGAAATATGACACTGTGCTCAGACAGTAAGTGGATTTATTTGCTCTTGTCGTTGCACGTAAATTCTGGGGGTATTTGAGACATCTTGATCAACATTAGCTTCTAGCTAAGGTTTACGGTAAGTTTTGTGAGACAGCCTGTGTTAGAGTAGTGTGTGCAGAGAAATTTCTTATTAAAGCTGGTGGTATTGATAAGGATTCGATCGGGACTTGTACATGGCGTACTAACCTATCATTGACTTAGAACAGGAATGTGTTATGATGGTCGACAGTGAAATTTTAATCAACGTCTCTACTCAGTTATGTGAATGAACTTTACAGTCCCTCAGATGAGAAGGTTACTTATAAATGGTAACAAACACAAAAATAAAAACTCTGAGAGTGGAAAATTTCCACTGAAAATTAATTTTAGCTCTTTCATTATGTTCAGATAGAGCAAATGTATTATTATACAAAGTATTTCTGTTAAAGCATTTGGAGTTTAAGAACTAGAAAGGTTGAAATGACACTCTTTGGCACTGAAACTCTAAATAGTTTCACCTGAAAGTCATACTTTTTTGTAGTCATCAAGAAAATAGTTAAATAACATTAAATGAAACCATCGAACATAGCAATGTAAATTATTACATTTGGGATATAGTGGGTTCGAATCCTACTGTGAGCAGGTCTGAATATTGTTTTCCGTGGTTTCCTATTTTCACACCAGAAAAATGTTGGTGCTGTACCTTAATTAAGGCCACGGCCGCTTCCTTTCCACTCCTAGTTCTTTCCTATCCCATCGTCGCCATAAGAACTACCTGTGTCGGTGAGGCGTAAAGCAAATTAAAAAAAAATAAAAAATGCGTCACATTACTTCTTGTCACGTACTCCATAAATGACTGCTCATTGGCTGTATGGATACGTCAAGTTTTGCCCAATTTAACCAGTGGGATTTAGTAGGCCCATTTATTGGCATTAAACGAGATTTTCGACGCCCTGTCTGACATTTTTCTGGTCCGTTTTGACGATTTATTTTTCTTTCATATTATAGAGCAGGTGAGACGGGAAGTTATCGTGCTGTCCTATAAATTAAAGTCGCAAATTTTGAGGGAAGTAAAGTCACGAATGACACAAAATTATTTTGAAAATGTAAGCGTGTGTGATGTTGGAAGTCCTTCTTTCCGTTAGTGTCGGATTGCCATCTAAAAGGCCGGACAATGTTGATAAGAGTAAGTGCGAGCAAGCAGTGTTTAAAATGTCATCTGTGCTAATACCTTCCGCGTTCCCACTCTTAATGAGTGGTGCTAATGACCAAGGCGGAAGTTTGGTGCCTCTTTCTACCTACAGCACCTACCTACACTGAGTCACACGACATTTCTCAGTAACGAGTAATCAGGCGGAACATTTATGCCCCACAGTTGTCGCACTTAACTGTGCCAATTCTTCATCATTTATATCCCGGTTTCATCTTTGCGTCTCCATAGTGTATGAGCGTTCGATTGTACGCTTTTGGAAAAGCAAGCGTTGTAATGAGAAACCTGTTTAAAAAGACGTGAAGAGCATGAACGATTTTACCTGGATGAGGTGGGATCCCACGCCAATGGTTGGTTGAAATTTCAAGATATTTAACCGAGTAAATAGGCTGCGCGGAGCGGAGATGTGCGCTCGAAATCCATTGTTAGCAGTCCTGAAGATGTTTTCCCTGGGTTTTCCATTTACATTAAGGCCACGGCCCTATACTTCCCCTCCTATCGCATCGTTGCCGTGAGACTTGCCTGTGTTGTTACGACGTAAAACAAATAGAAAAATATTAAAGATATCCATATGAGCCAAAGGCTACGGGAGAAGCTTCGTTCTGATTGTGCCTTGTTCGATTCCTGGCTCGTTCAGCAATTGTAATCATGCTGTACGACAGAAGAGACAGCCAGCCTGATTGTGGAAGCCATGATATACTCCGTCACCCAATAATTGTGCGCGTTAAAGCATATGCAAGAAAAAACAAATACGTATGTGTAGCTGATGTAAACAATACAATAGAAGAATTCGTTATTTTATATGGATTGCTTTCCGAGGTGCCGAAATTTTGTTCCTCACGAGTTTCCTTACGTGCCAGTAAATCTTCTCACACGAGGCTGGCGTAGCGTACAGTATAAAGTCTGCCTATTACTTGTCGTTCCCAGGTTCATTTCTTGCCTAATATTATAGTTTTAATAAACTGATGAGCTTTCTGATAAGAGAGACAGCGGAGCTGGTCAAGAAAGCCAGGCAATATGGCTGAAGACACTGTCACGCTGACCACTTCTTACTCCAATATCTGGACAGCAGATGTCATAGCAGGACAACGCCTCAATGGGCTGTTGTGCGACGGATCTGTTTGTTAGTTGAAATACCCTCAGAAAGCCAACAGTCTACAGGATTATTAGTACTGTTATATTCGATTGTTGAGTAATTGTACTCCACTATTGAGTTATCAGACTCAATTATTATAATCGATTTTGATTAATCACACCCTAATATTATAATCGATTATTGAGTAATTGTACTCCACTATTGCGTAATCAGACTCAAGTATTATAATCGATTTTGATTAATCAGACACCAGTATTTTAATCGATTATTGAGTAATTGTACTTCACTATCGTAATCGATTGTTGAGTGATCAGACTCAGCTCTTATAATCGATTTTGATTAATCAGATCGCAGTATTATAATCGATTATTGAGTAATTATACTCCACTATTATAATCGATTTTTGTTTAATTCCACCCACTACCATAATCGATTGTTGAGTAATCAGACTGCATATTGTAATCGATTGTTGAGCAATCAGACTCATGGTATGGTGGACGCCTAGAGCCTGCTCCCTCATTATTCAAGCCACATATGAGAGGACACAAGTTGCATTGTCATTTCGCACAGAACTTCATTACCAGTGTCGTTATTAACCCGAGTTCCTGGGTTTCGTCACACGGCGTGCGCAATGAGTGTTCCAGTACAGAGAATACGTAAACACGACATTGGTATTGTCATTATCTCTGACCATTGATGTGCCAGCCAGGGCTGTACAGCACGTAACCCGCAGTGAGAATTAGTTGAAAATCTTGGAAACGTACTTGAGGTCAAGTTCTCCGTAAAGGTAGTATCCATTTCGTCTAGACGGGTAACCTGACAAATTCTAGCGAAACACATCACCACAGACAGTAAAGGAATCACATTACTCCCTGGGTCATCTGATGTATAACTTGATAGCCGAGTGGCAGCGGTTTGAAACCCTGCCATTGTAAACGCAGCTGGAATTACTCTGGCGAGTGGCTGAGCGGTATGGGTCACGTGGCTATCAGATACTGGGTTCGAACCCCACTGTCGGCAGGCCTGAAGAGGTTTTTCCGTGGTTTCTTATTTTCACACCAGGCAAATGCTGGAGTTGTATTTTAATTAAGGTCACGGTCGCTTCCTTCTCACTCCTAACCCTTCTCTATCCATCTGTGCCGGTGCAACGTCAAGCGAATTGTAAAAAAAAAAAAGGCCGCTTATCTCACAGCAGTCTTTATCCGGGACTCGAACCACAATCCCTGGGACAATAACCAATTTTGTAATTAATTGTTAAGCTATTCACATCATGTTATTGGATCATATGCGAATAATATACTACCGAGCGCTCTTTGGATGACGTAACTGTTAGCTTGCATTCGGGAGGTGCTGGATTCGAACCCCACTATCGGCAGCCGTGAAAGTAGTTTTCCGTGGTTTCCCATTTTCATCCTACTGTCACCAGAAATCCTGACTGTTTCGGTGCAACGTAAAAAGCTAATGGCAAAAACTCTTTAGAAAAGGAATGTTCTGTGATTTGTCCACCCCCGTAGCGTAACGGCTAGCATTATTAGCTGTCGTCCTCGAATGCCCAGGTTTGATTCCCGGTACTGCCAAAAGATTTAAGAATGAGAGAATAATAGGTATTTTGTCAGAATGGTATATGAAGCTCACCTGTCCGATTGCTTGGCTGAATGGCCAGCTTTAAGGCCTTCGGTTCAGAGGGTCTTGGGTTCGATTCCCGACTGGGCCGGGAATTTTAATCGCGTACGATTATTTCTTCTGGCTCGGGGACTTGCTCTTTCTGTTTGTACCAACACTTTACTCTTCATATTCAGGCAATACACCACAGAAACACGCAATGGTGATTACGTCCCTCCACACAGAATTGGCGGCAGGAAGGGCATCTGACCGTGAAACAGGGCCACACAGTTTGCACCCGCGACTCCATAAAGTGTTGGGAAAATTTAGAAGAAGAAGAAGAAGAAGGTACACGGGGTGTGCCTGAAAATAGCTGTACAACATCAGGACGAGCAGACGAGTATACGTCTACCTGTGATTTTGTAAGTCATAGCCTACATCTTAGAAGAACATGGTGTGGGCTTAGCTTCTGACTCGATGTGGAAAGCAATGCGAAACTAGCTCGCGTCTTGAGTTGTGTGCAGCCCTGAGTACGAATTCTTGTTATAGCATTATGATAGGTGCCATTCGTTTTAATGGGAGTACGAAGTGGAACAAAAACTCTATAGTGCTTGCTTATTAGGAAAGTATTTGAATGTAGAGAAAAGAAACACGTGAAGTAAACAATTTGAAAGTCATAAGTCCTGTCAGAGCGGAAGACAGGGGGGAGGAGGGAAGAGAAATAACAAAGCAACATCGCGGTGCGTGAACAGTGACAAGTATAGTATGACTCATAAGTGATGATACCCAATTAGCATTAATGGTGGAGAGAATTAGCATAGCAAAAAGTTGGGCGGCAGACTTTACATATGAAGCAAGCAAGGCGTCCTTAATTGAGCTGTGCACTTGCAGTGCCGCCTAACTCGTGTTAACGAGCGCGCTTTGAGCTGCTCGCCACGGCGCCTACTTCAGTCGTATGTGTCAGGGAGCACCTCATGTATCCACTAGCAAATCTCGATCAGTAATCTCTTCCTAGGTTCCATCCCAGCTCTGTCCAGTGGTATTTGACAGTGCTCAAATACGTCAGCCTCCTGTTGCCAAATATGGCACAAAATTCTGGCATATCAGCGTCTCTGAAAACCGTACAGAATAGTTAATGTTGTTATTGTTGTTATTTGTTTTACGTCCCACTAACTACTTTTTAAGGTCTTCGGAGACGCCGAGGTGCCGGAATTTAGTCCCGCAGGAGTTCTTTTACGTGCCAGTAAATCTACCGACACGGGCTGTCGTATTTGAGCACCTTCAAATACCACCGGACTGAGCCAGGATCGAACCTGCCAAGTTGGGGTTAGAAGGCCAGCGCCTTAACCGTCTGAGCCACTCAGCCCGGCACAAAATAGTTAGCGGAAGCATTATTTATCACTCAAATTTCAAGTTGACGAGGATGTACACTCCGCCACAACTACCCCTTAGATAATCTTAATCCTTGATATTACTTTTGTGCGAACCTTCTGATAATATATCTAATAACAGTACCTGGCATGATAGCCGAGGAACTTTATCATTGGCTTGCCTTCAAGGTGACTGCGGTTCGAATCCGGATCAATGTATGCGGGAATTAAAAAATTAAAATTCACGCCCTTTTTTAATTTTCCAGCGTCATAGTGTAAGATTAGTCAGATTATTTCATAGCCAGAGGTTATCGGTTTGATTCGCGGCTAGTCCAAGGATTTCAAGTCAGCAGTGAGGGCTGGAACAGGTTCACCCAGCCTCGTAAGAACTGAGGAGGTGGCTGATACGAGAGACAGCGGATCCGGTCAAGAAAGTCAAACAAAGGGACTGGGAAAGTCGTCACGTTGATACGTGCTACTCCAGTATCAGCAGCAATCACCTTGGCGGTTTAACGCGTAATAGGCTGTTGCGCTAAATATGTGTTAGGATTCCACGAAAAAACCGGATGTCCAGAGGCTATGATCACAACATTTTTTTCCGTGGCACTACAGCCCTTGAAGGGCCTACCATGTGACCGCTGCTCAGCCCGAAGGCCTGCAGATTACGAGGTGTCGTGTGGTCAGCACGACGAGTCCTCTCGGCCGTTATTTTTAGCTTTCTAGACCGGGGCCACTAGCTCACCGTCAGATAGCTCCTCAATTCTAATCACGTAAGCTGAGTGGACCTCGAACCAGCCATCAGGTCCAGGTAAAAATCCCTGACCTGGCCGGGAATCGAACCCGAGGCCTCCTGGTAAGAGGCAGGCACGCTACCCCTACACCACGGGGCCAGCTGATCACTACATTACCAGTTACATATAATTGTAAATATGATCCAATATTAATATTAATAATAATAATAATAATACTAATAATAATAATAATAATAATAATTTACCATCAGTTCCAACTCATATAATTTCTTATTGTTTAATTTTATAAACAAGTTATTAAGTAATAATACTGATATGTGTTTATGAAAATATATTTAGCCTACAGTCATCAATTAATGTATGACTCTATACTCCATTAATTAGTTTAAGTAGAAATATTTTGGTCAGCTGTTGTATACACGAGGTAGTTCCCCGACTAGTCCACTATGTACTCTACGACTACCTACTGAGCCTGCCTTACGGGTAGCTTTTATTTCTGTGTCAGTCTCCTCAAGCATTATACTCATGACAAAACTTTAGATTCCTAGCATACAAGTCGAAGCAATGCAAGTTGTATTTAAATTTAAAGACGAATTCAGAAATATTGCTATTTGCTTTACGTCGCACTGATACAGATAGGTCTTATGGCGACGATGGGATAGGAAAAGCCTAGGAGATGGAAGGAAGCGGCCGTGGCCTTAATTATGGTACAGCCCCGGCATTTGCCTGGTGTGAAAATGGGAAACCACGGAAAACCATCTTCAAGGTTGCCGACAGTGGGACTCGAACCCACTATCTCCCGATTACTGGATACTGGCCGCACTTAAGCGACTGCAGCTGTCGAGCTCGGTAAAAATTCAGAAATATGTTTCCATGGTTATTTAGGCTACATTTTAATTCAAAAATATTTCTATGGTTATGTTTACAATTCCATTGTTATCCAGTTGCTGGGGTAGAGGTGTGGTATAATGGAAATAATGCGGGATTAATTGGCATTAGGGAAATGTATTTTGTGAAAGGTAGGCCTAGTAGAGTGGAAAATGAATCGAAGGAAAACAGTGAATGGGAACACATGTAATGGAAAAGTTGGTTTTGGAAAAAGCAATCGAGAAAACTACCCGGGAACGTAACAGAGGAGTATTATATGTTTTAAATTCAGTAGTTGAAATTGAACCAGGTTTCACGTTAGCGCTGGTGGTGGAAGAGTGCGGAAGTCTCGATACTGTTGAGAGCAAGGTGGCCTCATCTCAGCACGCTCGGCCAGTCCAACTCTAATTACGCAAGCCGTCTGTCTGGTAGTGAGGTGGGGCGGTACCCAACAGTCATCCATTACGGCACCGCCTCGGGTCCTAGAGGCCCCCGCGGGAGCAAACTCCTTGAGGCAAGGTCTTCTTCCACCTCGCAGCACACCGGCGCGATCTAGCTGTACTGCAGCTACCAACATCACGAGTATTTTTAAAACAAACTGTCAATCGCGAACCGCAAGACCAGCCCGCCATCCATAACTGTCGATCATGACTCCTCCTCTCTGACTCAACTCTTCAAACATTTAGCTCATGAATTAGTAATAGGATAGAATGCAAACTGTTGTCTATCCCGTTCTTCCGTTATGTTCCAAGAGTAACATAAATACTAGGGGTTCGGGCGGGCAGTGCCCCTAGGTTTATGCAAGACTCTTAACATTACCGTTGTGCAGGGTAGACTATGCGTGTTACCCTCTTCAATTAGTTTGCAATCTAACCTATTAGCCTATTGCCTAAGAATCCGGAGTCTGGTATCAGTCCGAGATAAGAATATAAAGAATTTCAGCCAGTCAGCAGGTGTCTGTTGTCACAATTCTATCGCCCTCCTTTCATCGCTTTAACTTCAACGCGTGTACGTGGACTTGTTCTTCACCAGAACGGCTGACTAAAACAGCTTTATAGCTTCTTCAGTCTAAATACTGCACTACCTTTTTATATCCGAATCCTTGTTTCCGAAGATTTCCTTTTCTTAAATGTATATCGTTGTTATTCCTGCGAAAACCGCTATGCGAAATATTTCAACTTAGAACTTTTCCGGAAAGGTTCTGTCATCTAAGGTAAATGAAATGGCGCACAGCTTTTAGTGCCGGGAGTGTCCGAGGACAAGTTCGGATCGCCAGGTGCAGGTCTTTTGATTTGACACCTGTAGGCGACCTGCGTGTCATGATGAAGATGAAATGCTGGTGAAGACGACACATACATCCAGCCGCCGTGGCAGCGAAATTAACCAATGATGGCTAAAATTGCCGACCCTGTCGGGAATCGAACTCGGGACCCCTGAACCTAAGGCGTGGACGCTAACCATTTAGCCATGGAACCGGACTCTCATCTAAGGTTCAATATTGTGTTAATAATTTCAACGAATTGACGCTCTTACGGTATGAGGCACCTAGTATCAAAAGTCGCCAAATCCATTTACCTGCATTTTCAGCAAATTGCAAAATACTGTCGAGAATATACCATTATCTTGAGTAAAATAACTTCTTTCTTTCTTTCTTAAGTTAATCTGTTTACCCTCCAGGATTGGATTCCCCCTCGGATTCAGCGGGGGATCCCACCTTTACCGCCTCAAGGGCAGTGTCCTGGAGTGCGAGATTTTGGGTCAGGGGATACAACTGGGGAGGAGGACCAGGACCTGGCCCAGGTGGCCTCACCTGTTATGCTGACCAGAGGCCTTGTGGGGGGATGGGAACATTGGCACGGATAGACTAGGAAGAGGGAAGGAAGCGGCTGTGGCCTTAAGTTAGGTACCATCCAGGTATTTTCCTGCAGGAGAAGTGGGAAACCACGGAAAATCACTTCCAGGATGGTTGAGGTGGGAATCGAACCCACCTCTACTCGCTGGACATCCCGAGGCTGAGTGGACCCCGTTCCAGCCCTCGTACCTCATTTCAAATTTCGTGGCAGAGCCGGGAATCGAACCCGGGCTCCGGGGGTGGCAGCTAATCACGCTAACCACTACACCACAGAGGAACTTTAACGTCAACATTTTAAATTAGCCATTTAGCTAATATTTTAAAATATAAAAGTCCTGCGTTTTGAAATATTTAAGAAACAAAGTCCAGGCAATTTGCATGTGACGGTGTTCGACTCCGAAATTGGCATTTAGCGCGTTATAAAACAAAGGAATGAAATATTTGAAAATACGGGTAAGACTGAAATAGGTGCTATTACCTGTGTTACCAAGGAAGCATGTAAATTAGCCGCTTATTGGTCACACCGCATTTAATTAATTTTGTATTTATGTAGAGCATAAATCACATCGTTACCAGCCATCATCAGAAATGATTAATGATTATAGTACCAGATTTGTTATTGTCCTGTATAATTGTAATTATAATGTATGTTTCCGACACGATTAAATAAATAAACAAACCTGTGCAACAGAATACGATGGTTACTATTTTAAATCATTCCACCTAACCTAGTTTTTGCTTGCTTGTTGTCTAAACAGACCTAAGATCGCCTCTTTGCATTATTACCACCTATAAAGGAAGATGTCACCTGTTCACAACATAGTACAATAATAATATTATTGGTTTTACGTTCCACAAACTACTTTTACGGTTTCCGGAGACGCCGAGGTGCCGGAATTTTGTCCCACAGGATTCTTTAACGCGCACATATATCTACCGACTTGAGTCTCGCGTATTTGAGCTCCTTCAAATACCACTGGACTGAGCTGGGATTGAATCCGTCAACCTTAGCTCATAAGAACAGCACTCTACTTCCTGAGCCAAGAAACATGAAAATGAAACTTAGTTTTCTTACATTTTTTCTTGCAATGACGCTACATTTGTGGCTACGTCTTCTTCAATTTATTCACTCTAAATTTTCCTGTTTTTCTAAAATGGAATAAAACTGAAGCAGTTCATTATTTCTCCATTCTTCTCCAAAATGGTTTGTTAGTAATTTTAACACTTCATTCAAGCAGAAGTTAAGGCTTCAACACTGTGCAGTCACGCAGCGCATGGTGGAAGTCACGGGAAGTTCTCATTGCCGGACTTGAACACTACAACTATCATTACAGGTGTTGGATTTGTCAGTTATTGAAACTCAACCTCATATTTGACTACGTATTTTAATGGGATATGTCGGCTTTTGATAGCAAATCATTCTTGCATTGAATTCCTCCCGGCAAGAACTGTCAGTAGCAATATACAACTCCATTTTGTCACAAAATGGATTTGGCAACTTTTGTTGCGCCTTACATATATATGCTGCGGGTCAGTACGTCCACCACAGTATTATCACTAGGGCCCGGATTCATATGCACTAAAAACTCCGAAAATATGCACTAAAAATATTGTAAATATGCACTAAAATATGCTCTAAAACTAAAGAAAATGCACTTACCAGAAGCATTATTTAATTCGTTGTAAAATGATGCATGTCAGTAGGTTTCAACAGTTTTTCAATGTTTTCAGGAGTCAGTAACTTTCTATTATCGGCGAGAATTAATTTATGCGCTGAAAATGATCGTTCTACGTCGACAGATATAAGTGGGTAACACTGACTGCTCGGAATATTCTTCTGGCAAAATCTATTGGCATTTTTCAGTTTAATGTGGTGAAACACTGCAGTATACGGAGAGTAAGTTAACAGATAAACGCACTTGTTTAAGCAAACCTCGGAAGGCTACTGTAAGGAGAAGGAAATAGCTATTGTGAAAAGCGTCATTATCCGTCTACCTGTTTGTATTGCGACACTGAAAGCTTTTTCCTTGATCAGGAAAGGCTTCTTATGTTGCCAAGGGATGTATAATATACAGAGTTCATTATATTTTTCATTTCGTTCAGAAATCTTAGATAATCGATCACACATTAGAGAAAAATATGTCTGTAGATGCACTAACGCTCAAAATATGCATTTACATATGCGCATATGCATTTTTTTAAAAATCCTGGCCCTAATTATCACATAGCAGTTTTCACAGGAAAATGTTGGTACTGATCAGTGGAGGCATGTAGATTTGTACAAAAAACAAAAAAGGTTTTTTTGATTTTATGAAAATATATATTTAATTATGCTGTAGCTGCTTACTCGAGACAGCAAAAAGATTCGATTTCCTAACAAGACATCGGAAAATTTAGAAACGAGACATCTTTTCCTGAGTAGACACATAGCCCTGAGGTTGATCAAGTCTTCGCCAGAAACAAGTAGGCTACCAGCGTAGAGCTGACCACTCTTCTCTTTACCTTCCGCTCCTCCAGCGGTCTTCATGACGTCTACGGATATCGGTTTATTTTTATTCTGCCGCTACAACATTTACAACAGTTAGTGGTGATTCTAGGAGAATATCCTCATTTCCATGCAAAATCGAGAGCAGCATAGTATTTAAACTGTTATTATGTGTTCACTAAATCAGAAAATTTAATAGAACTATTAAAATAGTATCTAAACAATGCATTGCCATGCATTGCGCAATTTATATTTAGAAGTCATAAAAAATATGATTATTGCCGTATTAAAACATGTATTGCTCACGCTAAACGGAATTTGACTGACTTTCTGTTAGACGAACTTGTCAGTTACGGTGTTTTGTTGACATATGAAGTGGTAACTTTCTTCTTTCTCAATTGATATCACTCCTCGGTTACTAAGCGGATGTTTTCAGGTAGGTTTTGGTAAGTTCCAATGTTCAGAAACTCCGCCCTAGCACGGCAGTAGAGCCAGGAAGAACCAACACTATTTATAATTCATCTTTCATGTCCTAGAAACACCCTTTCCCGCTTTATTAATTTTGGAGACAATTTGAAGTATATTGTCACAATCCTAATGCATCATTCTGACAAGAGAACACTCTGACTTTTAAACGCGTAATGATTTTCTCATCTAAATTATGTAACTTGCAAAGTTTCGGAGGATTTTTGGATGAATCTGAGGAATGTCAGCAGCAGAAACGATGTGAAGAATATCACCTGCATTCTCGAAAAATCTCGTATCCATTTCCTGCAAAATATCATCTACAAAAATATGAGATTACTTTGTTAATTCCCATTGGGCTTATTTATTTTCTGTTCGATTTCTATTGTCTTTAACTTACTTATTCGAAAGTTACCTGTTTTTGAAATTTTCAAATCTCGGACCGGTTCAAACCGCTACTGACAGCATCTATATTGAATAATTCAAATCCAGTTCACACGAACTCTATTTCAGCTCAAGTACAATTCCTATATATATTTAAAACCTGTATTTTCTTTATTCATTTAGCAATGAATCATTCCACGGAGCTCTGGGTTATGCGGTCAGTTCACAAGGCTTCCTTAGCTGGGAGAGGTAGAAACATTATTTTTTTTCAGCTAACGATAGGTAAGCTTGTTCTGGCTGACCAGTGAGAGGAAGTCCTCGGCATTCCTTCAAGACAGTGAAGAGTTCTCAGTGGGTTGGTTGCTTTCTGGCTCGAACGTTCGGCCTTTCCCAAAGATGACACCTCCCTTACCTGCCGGAGCGCGTTCCTCGGGGCAAGGTCACCGGCGCACTCGGAGGTCATGTGTTCGATGTTGTGACATCATCTCAACCACAAGGAGACCGCCAGGGGCAAGGTTTTTGTCGGCACAGACAGCGAGACCTGAGAACGGAAACACGTCAACGACCTCGGACATAAACTGCTGTAAGTGCAGCGTTTGAGGCACTTACAGCGCCTTCCTTGCGAGGGAGTAGGCTACATTTCACAAACAGGACTGAAAAACTGAAAAACTAATCTAGATAATACTATGATAATGAAAACCAAATATTGACTCAGACAGCTTGTTTTCTTCCTTAATTGAGAGTCGGAAACAGCATAGCCCCGAATTACAAAGATCCTCCAACAAAGTGACTGGGGAATAATGTTGACACTCCAGTATGTTCTTTTCTTGCTCGTGAGTTAGCGTCGCACTGGCACATCAAAGGTGGCGACACAACGGTGGCTTATTTAAGGTACAGCCCGAACATTTGTTTGGTGAGAAAATGGGAAACCAAAGAAAACCATCTTCAGGGCTGCCGATGATGGGATTCAAACCCACCATCTCTAGAATGCAAGGTAATCCGATGTGCAACGTCTGCTCAATAAGACATTTTGCGCGTGCAGATAGAACAATCCGTTGTGTATCCACGAAAGGTGAATTTGCACTTTTTGTGCAAATATTACCAAAAGTATAAACTCACAGAAGGAATTACCAAAATATCGTGTATTGTAAAACATAACAGATCGCCGGGCTGAGAATTTCAGACGGTTTGGCGTTGACTTTCTGGGCTGACGTTCGCGGCTTCGATTCCGCCTCAGTACGGTTGAGTTGAAGGTGTCCAAATGCGCCACCCTCGTGTAGGTAGTTTTACTGGCACGTAAAAGAACTCCTCTGGGGAAAAAATCTAGCACATTAACGTATCTGGAAACCGTAAATGGAGTTAGTGGAACTAAAATAATAATAATAATAATAATAATAATAATAATAATAATAATAATAATAATAATAATAATAATAATAATAATAATAAATCATCTGCAAAGTTAAAATATTTCAATTTATTTACACAATCTACCTGCCTCTCTTTCTAACCTTACACCTTTTTGTTTACATTGGTCTTATAATATTTATTCGCATGTCTTGGTGACAACACTGCTAAGTCATCAGCGAAGGCCAAACACTGTAAATTAATTTTGTTTTCACGTTATCTTCCAAGGGTTATTCCTTTAAGTTCCTTTTCCTCACAAGCCCTAATCACTTTTCCAAAACAAGATTAAACAATAAAGGGGTCAACCCATCTCCTTGTCGGACTGCTGTTTTAACATCTAATGGTTCAGATAATTCCCCTTAAGAATTTAACTTTGGAAGTGGTGCCCGTTATTGGTTGCATGATTCATTTTCTTGTTTTCCTGTCTACATTGAATTCTTCCAGTACACGGAAAAGTGTCGGTCTGTCTATAGATTCATATGCCTTTTTGAAGTCACCGAGCTCGATAGCTGCAGTCGCTTAAGTGCGGCCAGTATCCAGTAATCGGGAGATAGAGGGTTCGAGCCCCACTGTCGGCAGCCCTGAAGATGGTTTTCCGTGGTTTCCCATTTTCACACCAGAGAAATGCCGGGGCTCTACCTTGATTAAGGCCACGGCCTCTTCCTTCCATTTCCTAGACTTTTCCTATCCCATCGTCGCCATAAGACCTATCTGTGTCGGTACGACGTTAAGCAAAATAGCAAACAAATAGCTTTTTGAAGTCCACGAAAGCAATCACTGTTCGTTTGCTCTTACGAATTTGTAGGACGGTCTTGAGGTTAGGAATCTGTTCTGCGCACGACCTGCCTTTCCTGAACCCTACCTGATATTCTCCAATCTCTGTATTTCAACTCTCCTTAGCAGGATTCCTGAAAGGATTTTGTAGGTGAGTGCTAACAAGGAAGTAAATTATTATTATTATTATTATTATTATTATTATTATTATTATTATTATTATAATACATCCTTTGCTTTGATATATAAAGTCCATATTTGTAGAAATATCACAGAATCAGGCATTTAACTAGTCTACTTGAAAGCACCCTGTTAGAATCTGCAGAGGGCTCACTCTACGTGATCGGAATAACAGATCGCACATTCAACATTGCACATAGACATAGTTTCTGCAGTCCTTGGCTGGTATGATTTGCTAATGCGTTCCCATTACTGAACACCTTACACATTCCTGACTTGGAATATCACTACTGGGCACCTGATCTGAATATGACCTCACCTGTGGCTCGAGGCAAGGTTTCTGCTGGCGAGAGAGGCTTTGTGTTGCGTTGACTTCATCATATAACCCTACCTGGAGCAAGGCCGGGCTACAAAGCAGCTTGCCGACCTCTTCCAAGCAGGAAATTGAAACATAGTCCGGCCTACGGGGAGAAGAAAGGAATATTGTATCGACTGCCTTGTCTACTTTATAAATATTAGTCCAATTCGTCGCTGCTCTGTATGCTGTGAGGCGAGGGTCATAATCTGCGGAGTTCGATAAAACTCTGAGATGAGGGATGCTGTATGCGGTGTGATAGGCATTTCGAGAATATAAATGACTGTGACGATGAAGGTAAACCATGGGTTGCGAATTCCACCGTTTCGGAAAAGTAAGGAATTTAACAAGAGCGATGAAAAGATATATAAGATCTATTCTCGTTGGAAGTTGGCAGGAAAGATGTAATAATAATAATAATAATAATAATAATAATAATAATAATAATAATAATAATAATAATAATAATAATAATAAGTTATGATGACAATTCTGCAGTGAGAATTAATAGTAGAATGAGTTCCTGATTCAAGGTACTTGCGGGGGTTAGACGAGGCTGTAATCTTCCAAATTTGTTGTTCGTAGTTTACATGGATCATCTACTGAAAGGTATAAAATGGCAGGGAGGGATTCAGTTATGTGGAAATGTAGTAAGCAGTCTTGCTTTTGCTGACGACTTTGTCTCAATAGCAGATTGTGCCGAAAGCCTGCAGTTTAATATCTTGGAACCTTGAAAATTAGTGCAATGAATGGTATGAAAATTAGCCTCCCGAAGACTAAATTGATGTCAGTAGGTAAAAAAGTCAACAGAATTGAATGTCAGATTGGTGGTACAAAGCTAGAACAGGTCGATAATTTCAAGTATTTTCGTTGTGTGTTCTCCCAGGATGATAATATAGTAAGTGAGATCGAATCAAGGTGTAGTAAAGCTAATGCAGTGAGCTCGCAGTTGCGATCAACAGTATTCCGTAAGGAGTATGTCAGCTCCTGGACGAAATTATGCTTACATCGGTCTGTTTTCAGACCAACTTTGCTTTACGGGAGCGAAAGCTGGGTGGGCTCAGGATATCTTATTCATAAATTAAAAGTAACAGATATGAAAGTATCGAGAATGATTGCTCACAGAAACAGGTGGGAACAATGGCAGGAGGGTACTCTGAATGAGGAGATAAAGGGTAAGTTAGGAATGAATTCGATGGGAGAAGCTGTACGCATAAACCGGCTTCGGTGGTGGGTCATGTGAGGCGATTGGAGGAGGATATGTTATCTAGAAGAATCATGGACTCTGTTAGGGAAGGTAAGAGAAGTAGAAGAAGACCAAGACGACAGTGATTAAACTTAGTTTCTAACGATTTAAAGATAAGAGGTATAGAACTAAATGAGGCCACAACACTAGTTGCAAATCGAGGATTGTGATGGCGATAAGTAATTTCAGAGGCTGAAAGATATAACGGTCTATAATGATGATCTATGTATGTACAACAATAATAATAATAATAATAATAATAATAATAATAATAATAATAATCATAATAATAAGGAACTCAATAACGTAATTTAAACGCTATAAACATATAGAAAAATTTGCGAGACGCTTATCAAGAGAGACTGACATTGTAAAAGTCCCGCAGAGTGAAGAATATCTGGAGTACATGCTAGAAAAGTTTGAAGAAATCATGGGAGACGAATATCACATGAAGATCAATTAACTGTCCCTTTCTTGGCAATTTGTTTTAAGTCGCACCGACACAGATAGGCTAGGTCTTATGGCGGCGATGGGATAGGAAAGGGCTAAGAGTAGGAAGGAAGCGGCCGTGGCCTTAATGCAGGTACAGCCCCAGTATTTGCCTGGAGTGAAAATGGGAAACCGCGGAAAAACATCTTCAGGGTTGCAGACAGTGGGGTTCGAACATACTGTCTCCCGAGTGCAAGCTCACAGCTGCGCGCCTCTAACCGCATGGCGAATTCGCTCCATGATCAGTGAACAGACAACTAAAGTGACGATATGTGACAGAGAAGACGACTCAAAAGTGGAAATCACAATGAAAGGGAAACCTTCAAGTGACTTGAGAGAATTTAATTACGTAGGAATCAAGATTGGAAACGATGGTAGACGTAAAAAAGAAATAAGGAGTAGGATCATTCAAGTAAAAAGAAAAGCGTCTTTACAACAAATACCATCAGTTGGGTTACGAGGAAAATATTGTGGAGTGTTGCTGCATGCAGGTGTGAAACCTGGACAATAGGAAAAGAAGAGATTAACCTCATTCAAACATCGGTGCTACAGAAGAATATTAAAGATCAGTTGGAGAGATAAGATACCATATGAAGAAGTGTATTAGAAGGCAGCGGAAAGGTGATGCTTCTTGGAAGAGCATAAAAACTACTGCTACTTCTAAAGGTTTTCATTCCTCCCTTGAGGGGGGGTGGCGGGCCTCCTAGACGGTAACGCCGTCTGTCAGGCCAGGGGATTTCTATCGGAGAACGAGTATTAAGGGTTTTGGGGCCTTGTTCAATACTAGTAACTGTCCCAGCATTTGCCTGAGTGCAGAAGAATGGAAAACAACGGAAAACCATCCACAACACAGCCGAGGGTGGGGACCAGCCCCTCTTCGTTTCCCGAATGCAGAGGCGTAGAGCCACGGCCACCGCTTCCCCGCTCGGTCGGCCGGTCGGAGTGCAGAACTGTCCGACTTCTCGGCCGAGACCCACTCTGCATGCGACGACCGCATAAAAACTAGAAGGACTAAATTAATAGGGCAAGCAGTAAAACATGAGAGCTTGCTCCAACTGATATTAGAAAGAATGATCGAACAGAAGAGTTGTGAGGGAGACCCCGTATCCAGTATATTCAGCAGATAATGGGAGCTATGCTGAACTCAAGAGGAGGGCGGACTGGTGAGCTACGGACTGAACACTGGAGGAGGAGGAAATACAGTAAACACTCCATAGGTCATTGGAAGAGCTGTCCAACTACCACGTTTGACCGGAACTTAGGCAGGTTTTACTGTAGTCTAATTCACCCTCCTGTGAACATTCAGACAGGTGTCTGACCCTCTCGTAACCCTTGCTCCCTGCAGGTGCTCCACGCAAGGCCGAACGCGAGTTCTGTGTTCGATCAAGGTCTGCCTGCTGTGCGAGCGGAACTGACCCTGTTAGCTGCGCTGCACTCGGCAGTCTAAAACATGAGACGAGCATTGCGAATACTGACAGATTTGTAGCAACAAAGCACCTGAGGCCGACACGGCACACCGGCTAACTTCTAACAGCTTCCACACGGTAACAACCATAATATTTGAGCATAACAATTCTTCTCCGCCTAACTGTCATTAACATACGCTGACAATATACAGGATGTAGAAACAATGGAAAGTATTATTATTATTATTATTATTATTATTATTATTATTATTATTATTATTATTATTATTATTATTATTATTATTATTATTATTATTATTATTATTATTAACTTTTTCCTCAATTAACTGCAATCGGTACTTCGTATAAATGTCGCCCATTGGCGGTGATAGCGGGGATCAGGATAGGAACCATACCTCTAACTTCTTTTCCAATTATTCGTAGCTCCCTATGTGGAACAGTGGTAGTGTGCGTTGGCGTTCGGATCCCATGTTAGCAGGTTCAAACCTGGTAGTCGGAGTTTTGAAGGGCGCAAATAGGCCATTCAACGCGCCATTGTCGTACGATGTCGGCATGTAAAGGATCTCCGGTGACATTTATCCATAGACGCCCAAGATAGATTCGGTTTACACTGCCATCTAGTAGGCCTAGAGAAAATGACGATCAAGCAGCCAGATGGCGTCATTTTAAAACGCTTGCTCACGGAATCCCACTTTTATGGAAGTGTCTATTCACTTTTGCATGATAAAGACTGAAAAATATAACTTTTCTCTAAGATTATTTATATAATTCACACTGTGTATATGTAATGAGTTTCCAATACAACAAAGCATTTATATGTCTGTGTCCATTTTTATAGGCAGGGATCAAAAGATTTAATTAGATTTTTAAAGTGGTCCCTGATGCAGAAAAGGTTAAGGAACCCTGTTCTCGACCGTTATTCTTGGCTTTGGAGGCCGAAGCCGCTACCTCGCCGTCGTCTAGCTCTTCTGTTCTACAGCCCTCAAAGCAAAATATACATCCATAACCTGGCCGGCGCAATCGAACTCAGGACCTCTGTGTAAGAGATAGGCTCCCTACCGCTAGACCGCGGTGCCCCTTAATTGCCCGGATTACAATTTTCTTGGGGTTGTTTGGCTAGTTCGACTTCCTCCTAAAACAGAAATCACCACCATCAGCCGAACAGTTTTCTGCAACAGGCACTCGCACTAGTTTCCCGTACGAAGGTTTGCATAATCAAAAGGAGTTTTAAAAGGCTGAATGTCTGCCACTCTGAATTCCTAAAGAATTATTTCAGAAATAAGTTTTGAAAGCGTAAAGATCCACTCTATAATTGCATATCATTCGTTCTTTCTACCATAAGTTGTAACCAGGAGAGACGGGCGTTCACTACTCTGTTTGCAACGCACGTTTGATCTACGAATGCTGTAGACTTGTGCGGTCACAAATTATACTACAGAGTTTCCAAAAGATCACAAATTGCTCTGTAGCTTCAGCTGTCATTTGCCTTACTCAGAAGCTGAGGATGACGTCCTTAAGGGGAACAATAGGGAAACTCGTTCATCTTAACCAATGGGTAAATATTTAATTAATACCTAGGTGAGATTTTTTCTTGAAACTAATTATGCGCGTCAAACCTTAATTTCTTTTACCCTCCGTCCATATCCCTCCGCCATGTGATTAGAAGTTGTTTTTCCTACCTGCAAAAGGGAAGCAAAATTAAAAACCCATAACTGCTCGACCTTTCTCCTGAAACAATTTTCAGACGACTAGCATAATTATTGGCTGTGGCTAGTGAATAACCTGCCTCAGTAGGTGGACCGGGGAGAGATCGATGATAAAAAATATTGGAAATGAATGAGGTCATGGTAATAGGGGCCCTTCAGCCATATCCTTTCGCAGATCTCTCGCCCTGGGGGTCTGCGTCGGAAAAGAATGTATCAAGCCTTCCTCTCGGGAGGACTCAAATTCCTAAAAACATTCCTCATTAACAAACTGCACCTGCCATTGATAATTAATTCCTCAGTCTTAACAAGTACACTGAATTTCAGCTGTTTGTTGTCTGTTAAGTATTTAACGCAGAGGCTGGTTGGATGATCATAGGTTGTACGCAAACTGCAAAAGCCGATAGCGGAAGCATATTAAGGCGCACAAGACATGGTAAGGAGTGGCATAGTTTTCCGTTGCTTTCTCCATTGGGTTGCAAGGTGCTATTGGCAATATAACTATTATTGAATGCCATTAGTTAATGTCCGAATGTTTATGCATTATAGGTTAGAATGCAAATTTAATGAAGATATTAACAAGTATATACTAGACCGGACAACAATTCTGCTATAAGATTTGCATAAAAATTAGGGGCTCAGCTTAGTAGAACCCCTGGAAGTTATGTTTCGACACTTCCTACATACCACATTGTTTTGCCCAAACATCCGGGGTATAGCATTACTCTGCACCGCTGATACTTCAGCAGCATCCGTACTGTCATAGCCTGAGATTTCAGTGTTTCAGCTTATATAAATGGGACGATCCTGATTATTTCACCTGTTTTCAAAATTATTGCACTTTACTTATGAAAATATCAAGTTTTTGATCAAGCGGTTGGCCTGTATTCGTGCTAGATTCTCCAGCAGCTTGTAAACATTGCGTATACATAAATAGTCATCAGTCGAAGTAATGGCGTGAATGTTGTCCTTCCAGTGGCTGCCCTGAATGGCAAACTGACGACGCTAGGGTTCTGCTCTTATATGTACAAACCGCTCGCTAGGTCAGGGCGAGTGCTGGACACGTTAACACATCACAAGAAACGTGTTCATGCATTGCCAAGATAAGTTGTTAAATAATGTGTTTCACCGACAGTTTACCTCCCCCGGGGTACAAACGAACTCCTTGGCCCTCAGAGCCAGTATCTCTTTCCTCATCACGCGGATGTTTTCTGCTCCTCTTCTAAATCCCAAACCTTAACGCATGCAACAAATTGGATGATCTCCTGTCCAAATCCATTGGTAACATCAGAAATCGGCGCAACGTACAATGTTCCAACACTGTTGCACCCGTAAGTCCGTCTTCCGGGGTAAATAGGCATGAACTCACCCGCAACCCCCATTAGAGTGGACAAAGGAAGAAAAAGAACAGTAATGAGGGTTTACTCGACCAAATTTGGCTTCTACTTTTCTTCCTCCCGTTCTTTTTCTACTTCTCCTTTATGAAAAGCTGTATAGAAAGAAAAATAACAGTTGCTGAGAACTTATTCGATCCTTCTTTTTCTTGTTCTCCTTCTGTTTTAAGGAAAGCGAGGGGAAAGAAAAAGAAAAATGGCTGGGGGCTTACTGAATCAAATATGGCTCCTTGTTTTTTTCTTATTATTATTTCTTCTTATTTTCTTATTATTATTATTACAATACCTTATTCTTAGCAGATAAGGTCTTTCCAGACTTGTTCGTGGCATCTCGGAACAGTACTGCTGAAAGTATTTTGACTCTAGTCTATAATACCAACGCTGCGCACTAGAAAGTTGTCGGATTCCTATCAATGTCAGTACACAAGGCAGCTTGGTGCATATGGTTTGACTGCGGGAGCTTACTGGCCTTTCCCTCGGAAGAAGAAGCTTTCTGTTCCAGTTCCGTTTTACAAAACTAAACGTTGCAATGAATTAGACGGTCACCTGTCCAAACAGTTATCATACCCAATGTTTCTCAACCTCGGAAATCATACAAGGTTCCAACAGCGTTACTCAGTTGACTAAACTCTTTCAATAAATAACTTCGACAAAATTAACTAATTATCTGATGTGATTTCGACCGGATTAACAATCAGAATAATAATTACTCAGTTTTCTCTCCCCGTGCCTTACGTTTCTTTACTGCAATCGGCAGTATCGTACTGTTAATTGCAAGAGGCGCCGTGAAGTAAGGCGACACGATGGCTGTAGTACTGTGTTCATATCTCTGTCTGATCGGCATCCTGCATCTACAGACAACACTCACTTGAAATTAATTAATTAAAAAGAAGTAATGTACATTTAATTATAGCCTAGTCTAGAGTTCATTTATTACCATTACATGGTACAACAATAGTACTCCGGAGTTGTAAAGCAACAAATTCAAACTCTTCGCATATGATATTGAGGTGGATTTAACACTTAGTACGTCAAGTAAGATCTAATCGTATCATTAGTTTCTTTAACGTTTAATCCCTATTACAAGTCAGCGAATTTTGAGGCTTCGCAATTAGGAGATTCAAGGAACATTTCTTTGACCATATGGTTATTTTGATGTGCATAGAAATAAGAAAAATGAAAGTTCTCTGAAGCACTCACTATCCAGGAGCCCACTTTGTCGCTGTGATAGTAAAGGCGTGGCTTTCTCTTGAAACATCGTACGTTCATTGTGTTCATTATCTTATATTGATGCAATGGAAACTGAACGACAAATACATTACACTGTAGGAGTGAATAAATTCGCCATGTAAACATCATCTCTACAATGAGGTATCGATCGCAAGGTCCACTTTAGCACAGGAAATTGAACACAACCAAAAATTGTGATGAGAGGCGTGGCCAGTCTTATGGAATGTAATGGGTAGAAAGAGCACTGGGACACACGACATTTTAAAAGAAAACCATCCATATTGTCTGACACCGCTGTTAGTTGGTTCGAGGCCCGTTGGTAAAAAATTCACCGTAGGAATATTGGCCGCCAGGATAGGAGAGGTGGTGCTATACAATTTCGAATCCCTAGATTGCGTGCCAAAAGCCTGGATTCGATTCCAAACCTCTCTGCAGTGCTCATATGGAGCGAGAGCAATTCGTCCGTTGGATGGAGACGTTAATCCTCGAGCAGATGACTTAGTGCTATTCGACAGAAGTAGGCTACGTGCCGGCACCAGGTTTCACCCTCTACGTTTCTAGTATCATATCTCACATCATTCTGTAATCTAATTAACTCATCTGATGAGGTTGACGTCAGGAAGGGCATTCAGTCGTAAAACTCGCTACGGAGATTCATCTCACTTCTCACCCAACCCCGTACAGAAACGGGCAAGGCTTGGAAAAACAATGGATTATTATTATTATTATTATTATTATTATTATTATTATTATTATTATTATTATTATTATGGTCGTGCTGAGTGCTTCAGGTGGTTAAGGTGCTGGCTTTCTGAGCCCAAGTTGGCAGGTTCTATCCTCGGTCAGTCCGAATGTATTTGGAGGTGCTCAAATACGTCAGCCCTGTTGTTGGTAGATTTACTAGCACGCAAAAGAACTCTGTGGAACAAAATTCCAGTACTTGGTCGTCTCCGAAAACCGTGAAAGTAGTTAGCAAGACATAAAACAAATATCACACTACTGTGAACAGGTATTTTGATTGAATGCCAGCTAGGCTGCCTGTCAATTTTGATCCTACCAGATGACATAAAAGTAGATCTTTGTTTCGTTGATCTATGATTGATTTTAAAATGTTGGCAGGTAAACACCAAATGTGTGATCAAAGATCTGTTACATGCCGACATCTTACTTCATTGGGGTGTTGAATCGATGTTTTCCGCATTTCAAGAATCCAACTGCCAGTGCCGGGTTTGAACCCGCGTTCCTGGGATGCAGGGACTAACACTCTACCACTGATCCACACAGGTATAGCCTCAGCTACGCAGAAATGTTGACTGTCCATTCAGACGGCTTAGGAATTGATTTCGATGTTCTGCTTGTTACTTCTGGACTGACATCTACAGTAAGTCCCGGTTATTTCCGTTCCCAGCTCAGATCAGACATTAAATTCGCGACTGAAAATTGTGTGCAACGAATTTTACTCATCGAGATTGTTTCGCTAACTTGACATGCGTCTGTGGGAATAAAGTTTGCAATTACACGAAATTCCGTACGGTGATAGCGTTAAGGTCTCTGTTTACCTGCGCACAGCGTGGTGACATTAATGAGTGAACTAAATATAAACCACGAGTATGAACATGTCCTGACGATTCTGGGGAGAGATATACTCCGAGAAATATGAGCATTGTAATGAGACACATTAAGAGAATGAACGTGTTAGTTTTAACTGATAGTGTGTGATTCATACGAAGCAGAGGACTGAATTCCGTTGTTCTGCCTGTTACGTTCGGTATCGCAACCGTCATCTCGTTCTGCGTGTGTGCTGGCTCTGCTACAGTATACAAAAAGATAATACTTATCACGGCAAAAGACTGCAGTTCTTCTTCCGTGCACAAATAATGCCAGAACGAAAGGAAGTCGCAAAAGAAGGTATCTTAACTCATTACTGCAGGTTTAAGAAGAAGAGAGGTTTTTATCTTACATGGACTGGGTTTCTACTTGCAGCGAGCGTAGCACTAAAATCTGCGTGCTGGGTGTCTTGGTGACTCGTCCGTATTTCACAAAAAGACCTTGCCAAAGTGTCTCCACCGATTTGATCCTTTTTCAATATGTATACGGGACATGACAAAATCTTTCACCGGTTCAAATCGCAAGGTGTAACTCTCAACCATGTCCGAGAAATTGGAACATAAATATTTCGAGTGTGTTTCACACTGCCAGCATGTAGCAGTGTTGCCAGACCCAAGTCATATTTCGGAAAATAGTTCTTAAACATTCGAAAGATTTGGTAGAAATATGCGAGGATATTTACGTACATGTCATATTTATATTATTTTACTGACAGTAACATGACCATACATTTAAAAATTTAGAGATATAACTAAGTAACTTCCGAAATTTCACAGAACCTGGCAACAGTGTTCCCACAACAAACGGACAATACACGGGAGATATCTCTCCTCCGTGGTGTTGAAACATTTCCTAGCAGACAAAGCAGGGGTCTCCATACTGCGAAAACCGTAACATTAAGCAATTTCTTCAATCGCACCGAAAGTTGAAGGGCCAAAGGGTCCGGAAGTTTTCAAATTTTCAGTCTTGGATAGCCCTATCAAAATACAAAACAAATTTCGAAAATCACTTCCTGTCTAAATGCAGTTCCAGAAAAACAGCCTAAAATCGCTTATTTCTTTACTTGTTTTCTTTTTTATTCAAATACTAGCCAAATTAACTTCTTTACATAATTCTTTCTGTGATGTCTTCCTTGGTTCAAAACCCTCAGGCGCTTTTTGAGTTTTGAAAAATTTTCACACCAACATAAAGGCGTAAGTGAAACTCTTCATTGACTCACATTAGCGCTCGTAGTGGCGCTTAAGTAAAACAGTGCATTGTCTCAAATTAACGCTCGTAGTGGTGCTTAAGTAAAACAGTGCATTGTCTCACATTAACGCTCGTAGTGGTGCTTAAGTGAAACTCTTCATTGACTCACATTAGCGCTCGTAGTGGCGCTTAAGTAAAGCAGTGCATTGTCTCACATTAGCGCTCGTAGTGGTGCTTAAGTAAAACAGTGCATTGTCTCACATTAACGCTCGTAGTGGTGCTTAAGTGAAACTCTTCATTGACTCATATTAGCGCTCGTAGTGGCGCTTAAGTAAAGCAGTGCATTGTCTCACATTAGCGCTCGTAGTGGTGCTTAAGTAAAACAGTGCATTGTCTCACATTAACGCTCGTAGTGGTGCTTAAGTAAAACAGTGCATTGTCTCACATTAGCGCTCGTAGTGGCGCTTAAGTAAAACTCTTCATTGACTCACATTAGCGCTCGTAGTGGCGCTTAAGTAAAACTCTTCATTGTCTCACATTAACGCTCGTAGTGGCGCTTAAGTAAAACAGTGCATTGTCTCACATTAACGCTCGTAGTGGTGCTTAAGTGAAACTCTTCATTGACTCACATTAGCGCTCGTAGTGGCGCTTAAGTAAAACAGTGCATTGTCTCACATTAACGCTCGTAGTGGTGCTTAAGTGAAACTCTTCATTGACTCACATTAGCGCTCGTAGTGGTGCTTAAGTAAAACAGTGCATTGTCTCACATTAGCGCTCGTAGTGGCGCTTAAGTAAAACAGTGCATTGTCTCACATTAACGCTCGTAGTGGTGCTTAAGTAAAACAGTGCATTGTCTCACATTAACGCTCGTAGTGATGCTTAAGTGAAACTCTTCATTGACTCATATTAGCGCTCGTAGTGGCGCTTAAGTAAAGCAGTGCATTGTCTCACATTAGCGCTGGTAGTGGTGCTTAAGTGAAACTCTTCATTGACTCACAATAGCGCTCGTAGTGGCGCTTAAGTAAAACAGTGCATTGTCTCACATTAACGCTCGTAGTGGTGCTTAAGTGAAACTCTTCATTGACTCACATTAGCGCTCGTAGTGGTGCTTAAGTAAAACTCTTCATTGACTCATATTAGCGCTCGTAGTGGCGCTTAAGTAAAACAGTGCATTGTCTCAAATTAACGCTCGTAGTGGTGCTTAAGTAAAACAGTGCATTGTCTCACATTAGCGCTCGTAGTGGCGCTTAAGTAAAACAGTGCATTGTCTCACATTAACGCTCGTAGTGGTGCTTAAGTAAAACAGTGCATTGTCTCACATTAGCGCTCGTAGTGGCGCTTAAGTAAAACAGTGCATTGTCTCACATTAACGCTCGTAGTGGTGCTTAAGTGAAACTCTTCAATGACTCACATTAGCGCTCGTAGTGGCGCTTAAGTAAAGCAGTGCATTGTCTCACATTAGCGCTCGTAGTGATGCTTAAGTAAAACTCTTCATTGACTCACATTAGCGCTCGTAGTGGTGCTTAAGTAAAACAGTGCATTGTCTCACATTAGCGCTCGTAGTGGTGCTTAAGTAAAACTCTTCATTGACTCACATTAGCGCTCGTAGTGGTGCTTAAGTAAAACAGTGCATTGTCTCACATTAGCGCTCGTAGTGATGCTTAAGTAAAACTCTTCATTGACTCACATTAGCGCTCGTAGTGGCGCTTAAGTAAAACAGTGCATTGTCTCACATTAGCGCTCGTAGTGGTGCTTAAGTAAAACAGTGCATTATCTCACATTAACGCTCGTAGTGGTGCTTAAGTGAAACTCTTCAATGACTCACATTAGCGCTCGTAGTGGCGCTTAAGTAAAGCAGTGCATTGTCTCACATTAGCGCTCGTAGTGGTGCTTAAGTGAAACAATGCATTGACTCACATTAATGCTCGTAGTAGCAGAAAAATGCAAACTGATAATCTAATCGATCGGATAATGATGATTTAGGAAAGGATTGCAATTTTTTAGAAATAAATAAATAAAGAATATATTCTCCTAACTTATTATTTTCTTAACTAAATTCGTAGCTTAGAGCATATCCCTAGGATGTTTTCACCATTGAGTTGCTCGCCTGAAGGACTGGAACTGTGGATTTTTTTACGTTCAGTTAGTACGTTATTTGTATTACAAGGAAATTAAAAATATGCGCAGTGATATGTATTTCAATATTAGTAGTCATCTGCTTGTCTGTGGGAAATCAAGTTACGTATTAAAACTATGAGAACGATATTGTTAATCATTGATTGTTTCTAGAACTAACTATGTACAGTTGTAAGTCAGGGAAATGGAGTTAATACCATCAGTATTGATTCGATGAAGAAGTATGGCTGAATTACAAATCCATAAAAGGCGTACTCAAAATGTTAATGATGAAATCGAAGAAACTGAAGAACTCGATGGAAAATGTTATTATTTACGTTCCATTAACTACATTCCCGGAGACGCCGAGGTGCCGGAACTTTGTCCCGCACGAATTTTTTTTACCTGCCGGTAAATCTACCGGCACGAGGCTAATGTATTTGACACCTATGAAAACCTATTATGGTACCTGTTTATCAGAATTGACTGATATTCTATGTTCGTCTTCAGAACACTAAAATACTAAACTCCAAATGTATTAACGCTACGGAACTTAATATTAATTTAATTCATTGCGTGCTACAGGATTTTCATCCCAATTACAGGAGCATTCTTTGTGATACACCGTGACATTACAAATAATTATTACTTATATTACCTACCCTAACTTAAATCTAATCTAATCCTTTTTATTGAAAAACTGAAGGACTTTCTAGACATTCTGAACTGCCATAACGACAAAATTTAACTACATAAATAAAAGTATCACAATTAATAACACAGTCTACAGCATTAACATTTGGAAACGCAAGAGAAATTATATTAAAGAACAATGCATTGCTTATTATGATATTAACGGGAATATGAAGGAAATATAAAGGGTGGCCATTCTGAGTGTGGGATCAATTACATAGCCTTTCTTGCTGTCGTAAATTATTTCAAAAATATTATTATGTTTGTACTGAAATCCACAGCATTACTTTTTCCGACATGCATTGTTAGAGATACGGTTTAGCCTTTAAAGTGGTGAATTTTGATGGGCAGATGTTCTAGCATTTTTATTTGGAAATATTAAATCAAATCTTCAATTTGGGCGTGGCACATGGAAATTCTGGAGGGAAAGAAACTCAGGATTATCCATTTGCGAATTTATTATTTTAAGTACGAACTTTGCCGCATCTTTCTGCCTTCGATCCCCATTTCTAAATTTTACAAAAGCTCGTTGTACGAAACCATTTAGGTATATAGAGATGTTCTTTCAAATAAATATTTCAAGTATTACTTTTGCACCTTTTCAAGCTGGTACACACGCATTTTGCACGTAGGGCTCCACACCACGCGTGTGGCCTGACCAAGGTGTTGTACAACTTAATACGCGTTTTTAGGTTTTTAAAAGGTTTCACAATTCTTATCACAAATCCGAAATTTCTATATGCTTCAGTTAAATGTGCACACTCAAATGCTAAATTTGCGGATTTTAAAACGCTAAGAATAGCATTGAATGTGCTTGTTACTGTCGACGGATTTAGGAGGAGGAAGTAAATACAGCCGGCAGATGTCGTGCTTATGCAAGACGTCTCTATCTACATCTTCACGCTCGCAGCAGACACACTGAAGGACGTTAACCGCCACGCGAGTTCTCTCTCTCACCCAAACTCCGATACTGACTTCCCAGCACAGTAGGGTTATCATCAGCATTAACCTGCTCCGTCTCCAGAGTTTCTCCGTATCGTCATCTTTTCATGAGCCTTCCTCTTTGTCAGCGGCTTCAAGCTGTTCTCCACTGATACACAGTACGATGTCATCTTTCAAAGAACACGCACCAGCGAACTGCGAGAGAATTTCATCGACAAGACCAAATATATACGGACTGATTTGTGGATGCTTGAAGAAGACTATGTCAAAGTGGCATCGTGTTAGTCTGCTTTTAGATCCTTCACACACGTTTTTAACAACGTTTTTCTAGTACTCTTCTGTACATCTCCATACTCTCATACATCTCCGTGCTTCCTGATGAGTCACACGATCTAAACGCTTCCCTAGGTATATCAATACCGCGTTTAGTTCTTTCTTCTTTTCCTTGACCTGTGTAAGCACAAAACTGGCGAACTTAGCTGATCATAAAACCTAACTACTCCTCCCCCATTGTCGCCAACTGAGGTCTCCTTTCAGCAACATCCTCCCAAATGTCCTCGGTGTATGGCAGTAGTCTTATACCTAGAGCCCGGAATTCCATGCATTAATAGGTTAGAATGCAAACTTGCTGAAGCGAGTAACAAGTATAGTCTACCCTCACAACGATTGTGCTATGTGGCTTGCATAAGGATTAGGGGTACGGCCAATCAGAACCCCTATAATTTATGTTATTCTTTCTACATCATGGAAGAGCGGGTGGCCGACACTTCCTACTAACCAAGTTAGTTTGCAATCTAACCTGCTACTGCATAAAAATCCGGGATTTCCGTTATACCTCTATAATGAACACAATCCTGAAAGCCACTTGTCTACACTTCGCCGCCATTGCCGTGGTATCCTTTCCTTTCCAAATCTGTTCACACAGACTCCTCAGGACATTTTTTGATCACTCCAGGAAGGAATTTCTATTCCTCAGCTGGTATTTCATCAGTGCCGCAACCTTTCCACGTTTCATATTCTCCATGATTAACATTATACATTTTATTTTTATTCCGTAACAATTAATTAGGATTCTTTTATTTCAGTAAAATCATACCTGAAATTGTGCTTTGGAATTTTATTTTCCTTCAAAATAACCGTTTATAGAAATTTCAATGAGTTCAGATAAGAATTTAAGCATGTGGAATATTTTGAATATCATAAAGTGCACTTTTGAGAAAACTATCTGTATCTCTTACTATACTGCATTAAGCGTCTTTGCCTCATCTGATGTATTAAAACTCTCCTAATTTGTTACTCCAACTTTCCTAATTTTTCTTCGCAGCTTCGATACCCATCCTTCACTTTCTTCAAACCGAATATTTTCGAACTCTGAGTTTCAATATTCCTTAAGTTGCTTTGTCAGTGCCATTCCAGGGTAAGTCTGGATATAACCTGCTGAATGCACCACAGCGAAACTAAAACCTTTGCACACGTTGTCCGCTCTTGTCCTTAGAAACAACAGATACCAATAAAGATCGCAACTTCCTGTCCAGCAAGTCCTGAATGTGTAAGCAAAAAATCCTTGCAGCACCACAGGATGCAGTGGACGAATCGAATAATCACCGTCTTGGATCCAGCCCGAGAAGATAGACGAGGAAAAGAGAGCCATCTATGAGCAAACAATAGAATATTTCAAAGAAACAGAATTTCTTGCGTTAAAGTTGTCGGTTGGTTAATAGGCGCTAGGGGAATTTTATTTCAATAGTCTGTGATATCCAGAGGATTCCTAAGAATGATACTTCCAGAAGTATCAATATTACCCCTCAAGGGATCAATTGAGATAATATAGAATGATCTGTGCAACCCATTTCAACAGCACGTGTCTATTCTCTTCATTGTGATTATTTAAAGTTGTTGCATCGGCATACCTTGTCATCTTCGGAAGCCCATTAATTGGCAAGTCATAAATAAAATTAATGTTCCAACTGCCGGTTGTCACTCAAGTTCCTCTAGAGATTGATGAGGGAACGATAAACATTATTTCGGGTGTTATTCGTTTACCATACAGCATGTACGAAGCTCAAGTATCTGTTTACGCTGTTTTGACGCCTCCTTACATCCCGCTATTGTTAATGTGTAGCCATATATTTATTTACCCATGCATATTAATGTTATTATGCGCGCTTGTTTCCGGGTGCGCGATATTCATCAGATAGCATATCTCCTCCGAGCGACTTAATTGCCACATTACCATAGACACAGCTGGGAAGCAGCTCCACATTACAATTAGATCAGATTTGACGTTTCCTAACTCACAAACGAGGACTTAATAACATCGTAAAACTATTTTATTCAACATTTGGGAATTTCCATCTCATAATTTAATGCTTAATGAAGATATGGTTTGAGAATAGCTGTTGGGAGGTCCTGGAATGTCTCAGGTGTTCGTGTATGAAAACTAACTTCGTGGCATAGCTCCTGTTTTCTGGTGTTTTGTGTTCACAGCAGGTTTACATTAATACAAAATAGACAGGTAGAAAGCTGTTAGCTAGAGGCCTCACATGTTTTGGCATTATCAATAAGTGCAACAAGAAATAATAATATGAAGCGATTTTAAGATAACGTAATGAATCATATGATGCAGTGAAGGAAATAGTGGTGATATTGTTTCATATTATAGGGATTAGGCCAGTTTAATAACTATACTTCGTATTTTTAGGCAGTAGGTTCGAATGCAAACTAATTTACTTATTAGGAAGTGTCGATAGTCTGCTCTCCCGCAATGTAGTGAGAACAACATAAATCTAGGGGTTCTGATGGGCCGCACCCACAACTCATAGCATGACAGTTGTGCAGGCTATTCTAACCTGTTACTGCCTACAAGTCCGCTCCTTTTAACAACCATCATCATCAGTGTCATGCCTCGTCTGTCCAGCCATTGTCGTCTATCCTCAGCTCCTCGTTTCATTTCATAGCAGTGTATGAAAATCTTGTGCCATGGACAGTCAATTTAGCTCTTCAAATCCTCAGCAGAACTGGAAATAGAATCGCCGATCACCGAGCACCGATAATGCTTTATCTCTTTGGGTTTAGATTAGATTAAATTCGTTATACATGACAGGCCGGTTGATAACTTTTCTTCTGAATAGAATTAGCTCCTTTGAAATTTGCATCTGTGAATCTCTTCCTGCAGTTACTTTGGTCGACTCTCCGCTCCGTTCGTTTCATGTTTTCTTCTCCTAGTCCTCTACGTGTCAAGTGTAAGTTGGTTTGTGAGGAAACTAGAAAGGTACATTATCTATTTCCGTCAGTCATGGGTTCAAGTCTCGCCAAGCGTACATTCATTTGGCGAAATCTGGTGTTAAAAAGTGATCAAATAGTACTGCCACACTTAAGGTGAAGTCTCACTGTCCAGACGTCCAGCACATTGCTTCTTCTTATGCCTCCGAAACTTAATTAGAAAGATTATTATTATTATTATTATTATTATTATTATTATTATTATTATTATTATTATTATTATTATTATTTCTTTGGAGTAAATTGAATCAACCACCTCTTTGTATGTTGTTGTTTGCTTAATTCTTTCTGATCTTTGTTTCCTCTTATCTTCCGAAATAATAGGTTTAGCTTTTAATGTAGATTTTAATGTAGCTGTCCGATCAAGTAGTGAACTTTCTGTAATTTTTTATTCTACTGCGTCATATCCACTTTATTTAAACCAGTTGGGTTTTGTTTTGCGGTTACGGAAGAAGTCAAAGATTTGTTGGTTAATCTATTAAAGTTCATTTTGACAAGATGACCGTAAAAATGTATCCTTCTTATCATACTATTATTATTATTATTATTATTATTATCATTATTATTACTGTTCTGCACGAATGGGCCACTTAGGAGCATGCGGAATGAATATTATTGTTGAGCTTTCCTCCTTCCCCAGTAGTTCTTCATTTTCATCTATTGTTTAATTTTTGTTCCTCAGACCAAGTACGTCGTGTCGGTTCCTTCCCATCTTCCTCAAATCCCATTGTGTGAACAATTTTCCTGTTTACAATTCTGTCCTGTAGATTTGATCATCTATTTATTATCATCATCATCATCATAATCGAATAACCCCACTAGGACTATGCAGGGTACTTAGAAGCGTCCTTTTGCTTTCCTCTGTGCCCATATTTCTTTCATTCCTTTACTGTAGGGTTCCTTTTTGTCTTCAGGCCAGGTTGTTCCTGTCTTCTTCTCTGGTATTTCCCTTCGATCAACTTGCCATTTGTGAATTTTGGATCTGAAGACTACCGTGTTTTGCACATCTGATGGTGTAATTCCTGTCTGTTACAGATCGGTCTTGATTTCGCCGATCAATGTTATTGTGTCTGTTGTGGATTTATTCCTATTTTCGTAGAAATAGACTATTTGTTAAATAAATCTGTTTGGGTTCATCCTTTCAATATGTCCATGGGATCTTAGCCTGCTTTTTCTAATGTCACTGTGTTTATTTTTGTATTGTTTGATTTCATATTTGCCTCTGAGTCGGTATTGTCCATCTGCGATTTTCAGGCCTACACATTTTCTTACGACTTTGTATTCTTTCTTCTCAATATTTTCAATGTCCGACTTTCTGTTCAAAATTAGCGTTTCCCACCCATAATGAAATTTTGGTTTAATGACTGTATTGTAATGTCTAGGTTTCTTCTATTTGGAGGTTCATTTTCGTTGTAAATAATAATAATAACAATAATAATAATAATAATAATAATAATAATAATAATAATAATAATAATAATAATCAGACACAGAAGCCGCCATTTCATCATGATATTTCCATAGCGGAGGTTCGTGCCTATCTGCGTCTTGAGACAATGGTCATCATTACCATTTAAACACGTGTTCCATCAAGGGGGGTGTACCCAGGATAAGCAATTCTCTTGTAATGAGGTGTAAGTGAACAAAAGAATGAACTTAAAGGAGACATCTTCCATTGAGTTCTTGTCCTCTCACAAGCCTTATCTTTTTGGAAGATTAATTAAGAATATATAATTCTGCATACGTGAACGAGACAATAATAATTATTCTGCTTATTTTTGTCCAGATGTTGCCTAATTCGTGTCATCCTATCTCAATTAAATCCATTAAAATGTGCTTAGCCACGGCTAACTGTAAGGGCTGAGATGTTATCCGTCTTGCCTCTGTCATTACCCGAACGCGTGAAGTCGCTAGCTTACAAAATTAACGAAGAAGGGATTATAATTACGCCACATCATGGGAAAGATAAGGCGTCAGATTAGAGCGCAGATAACAAATATAGACACGACACTGATATTGTACCGAGATCTAATGTTCCCGGAGAAAAAAATCAGTGCTAGTAGCAGGTTGCAAACAAGTCGTAACATTGACACCTCATTAAAGTTTAGTATTCGTGACACAACACTGTTTTTTGAGAATCCTTGGTATTTAGTCTCTGAAAGATCACTAGGATCGCTCAGAATCTAAATATTAAATAATAATAATAATAATAATAATAATAATAATAATAATAATAATAATAATAATAATAATAATAATAGCTTTCTGAAGAAGAAAACATAAGGGGTATGGTTCACCGAAGAGGAAGAGGAATTACAAGAATTGGGAATATTACGTCATGACATCTTCTTTAAAGAAGAAACTTGAACAGTGTTTTCGGGGGGCGGGAATGAAAACCGAAGAACGGAAGGAAGCTGGCCAAAGATGAAGGATGTGGGAGTATTGGGCGAGTATTAAAGCTCAGGACAGAAAACGATTGAAATAGCGTGGTCCATAGCTTGCGAAATGAAATAATAATAATAATAATAATAATAATAATAATAATAATAATAATAATAATAATAATAATATAATAATATGTGGCTGCGGAGACGCTCCGGTGCAGATCCTTTAAGCTGACACCCATGGGCTACCTGCGCGTCTGTGAGAATGGGGATTTACACAGGATGAAGGTTGAGGACAGCACAAACACCCTGTCCCCGAGCCAGAATACATAACTAGTTAAAGTTAAAATCCGCGATCCCGTCTGGAATTCAATCGGGGCACCATGGACCATATGCCAGCATTCTAACCAGTTGGCCTCAGGCCAGGATTTAAAATGTAGATTGTGAGAAGAATACGGCCCAAAATTTCAGAAATGGATGCCTCATAATAATAATAATAATAATAATAATAATAATAATAATAATAATAATAATAATAATAATAATAATAATAATAATAATAATAATAATCATAATAATAATAATAATAATCATCATCATCATAATAATTCATTCATTCATAGCCATTTGACTCGTTTGCTCCTTTGATGGTAGCTCTCCAATTTTCAGGGCTAAGAGCCCTATCCTTTATTATTTGCTATGATGATGATGATGATGATGATGATGATGGTGGTGGTGGTAAAATTTGACTGCAAAGGAATTAAATGAAGGATAATTTTGACACAGAGAGAAAGCAGTGAACATAAGCTAACCATATTGGAAGGGATCTTTCTTAATCAGTTGTGGTATGCAGAACTGTTTTACACAAATGTTTGGTGGATTGCCGATGCAGCCGGGGGTCAGACTATTTCATTCAACCTATCGTCGTTGCGCCTCGAAATACCGTTATGTAACAATGTTCAGCGGTTAAATACTGACCCGCAGCACATGTATCACTTAGAATATAGTTCATCCAATACTGAACCTTAGATGGCAGAACCTTTTTTTTTCTTTTTTTTTTTTTTCTCCAGAGTTCTAAGCGGTTTTTCCAGGTGCAGCGACACTACAGTCTTCATATTCGGCTATCCAGTGCTCTAGTTCATTCCATCCATATCAAAAGCGAGCTTCTTTGGTGTGGTGAACTATTCATAAGATCATGTTTTTATAGTCTGATCATTCATTATGAGGTATTTTATTACGTACACACCTCTTTGACCTAGACAGAAGTTGTGGAGTGTAATCCAAGGAGACTCGTACGTTGTTATAGCACGTGAGAGACCTGTGTCTGTACAAAACGTTGGACAAGAAAATAATTCAGTTCTAGGCGAAATCCCAGCAGTTCATTGTCTCTTAATACCATCACCATAAAAACGTATTAAACCGCAGCATTATTGTTAAAATGAAATGCCATTTTCATTTCTGCAAATCACCCAACTATAAGTTGTATTATTATTATTATTATTATTAGTAGTATTATTATTATTATTAGCTTTCTCTTTGGATCAGTGGTAAAGTGTTGGCCTCCGAATCCCATGGTCACGGGTTCAAACCCGGCAGTGGTAGTCGGGGTTTTGAAGGGCGGAAGAAAGTCCGCTTAGCACTCCCTGCCGTACGATGTCGGGCGGTAGAAAGATGTCTGCTGGTGTATTTAGTTCTTACCCGACAATATTGATTAAAATTAGCCATAGATCGCCCAAAAGAGTTCCGTTTTCCAGTCATCTGGTAAAGTGAAATGTCAGAATTGGCTTGTAGGTTGCCTAAATGGCATCAACTCAAAATGCCGACTCCATAGATTATTATTGTTAGAATGAGTTGTTGGTTCAAAATAAGGCGGATTAGTGAAGGCTGCAATTTTCCACTGAGGGGCACAAAGTGGCGGGGAGGGGGGGGGGGTAATTCAGTTAAGTGGAAACGTTGTAAACATTTGGTCATATGACGACAACTTGGTCTTAAGGACAGACTGCAATCTAATATATGTGAGCTTGAAAAAATAGGCGCGGTGAGTTTGATATGAAACTGAAGCATTTCCGAAACTACCGTGATGTCAGTCGGTTGAATACCGGGTAGGTTATTCGAAACTGGAACAGGCAGATCGTTTCAAGTATTTAGGGTACTCATAATTGTAATATTGGCAGTACTTACTTTACTCGTTTTCATTCCCCGCCCTGAGGGGATGGTTGCGCCCTCGCTCTGGCCGAGAGTTGTGAGCGTGTTGGGGGTTGCGTGGAAAGAGGAAGGTGGGTAAGTGGATGTGAAATATGACGGAGATGGAAGAGGGGGAAGTGGCCATTTTTTATTTTTTTATTTTTTCTAAATATTGTGTATAACAGCGTGACTTTATATATTTGAGACTTTTATATACATTGGACAACAAAAGGGGATACATAGTTGATATATATATATATGTTGATCGGCGCAGTATAACTTGTATTGAACTTGGGCTATTGGTAGTAAAATTGGATCAAGGTATAGGGAACGTAATGCAGTGAGCTCGCGGTTGTTATCAAGAGTATTATATAATATAGAAGTGAATTCTCGGACAAATTATGTTTACTTCGAACTCTTTTTAGACCGAATTTGATATGTGGGAATTAAAGCGGAGTGGATATCTTAATTCATAAGTAGAACTCGAATATTTAGACTTTTATCGCTTAGAATGCAAACTTCCTGAAGCGAATAACAAGTATAGAATAGCCCGGACAACAGTTCTGCTATAAGATTTGCATAAACATTAGGGGCCCGGCCTGTTAGAAAGTTGCTCTCGCTACATCACGGAATATCGGGCTAGACACACTGTTTATACGTTTGAAGCAACACGTGGAATTAGTTATATCAAGATCCAGATTTTAATGTCATGATAGTATGAGAACTTGTACGCGTGTGAGTCTGTAGAAACACAAACACACTGTAACACACGTGTAAGAAATTACCGTATTTTTACAGGTTTCTTATCGTATTCTTACAAAACCATAACTGAATATACAAGGAAAATGGATGGGTTTATTTGTCATAAGCTTTATGGAACTAAACGAAGCCACAGAACTTATCGAGACGCTTAGTTAATGTACAGAGGGCTGCAGAGTGAACGCTGAATGTCGTAACAGTTTCTAAAGAATATGTGTGTGTACACTGTATGTTGATCGGCGCAGTATAATTTGTATTGAACAGTATCGTGTGGATTCACACGTATGTATATTAAATGTCTTCGCTGATCAGTTCACAGCAGCTTAAAAAAATACAGTTAAGGAGACCAGTATATTAATTTAGCAGTCTAAAAGCTATCTCTAAGGGAGGAGTGAGGAAATATGATATGAAAAGGTAAGGGCTCTACTCTGCTCTTAACCTCTTCCCAATTTTTTTGATGAGATTTGATTTTCCCCTTCCCCCGCGGCACTCCCTACTCTACTTCAGCCCCAAGTGGAGAGTATTCAACACTTGGAAATCGAATTTCCTTCCCACTTTACTTGGCCGGCAGAGAGGGAGGGGGTTTGAGTGGCTCGCCGGTAGAGGTCTACATGGTCATCGGACGAAGATCACTCTGCTATACTTATATTAATTTGTTTCTTCGGAACTTGTCTTGTCCCACTGACATTTACTACGTCTCCATAGGTTTTATAATATTATTCAGTCTATTCCCCTACAATTCACTTTGCATCCCTTAAAGACAGCTAATATTGGTGCCTCCTCATTAAATCACTCCTCGCACCGATCTTTAACGTGAAGTAAACTTGGCCCATTCCGACTCCCCATTCCCTGTGACCGGATACACACATTCTCCCCAGTGTGACTTTTTAAATTATACTTCACTTCTTTTTCAATTACTGACATTTGCTTATTTTTTCCTGTTAATTTTCTATTTAACTACGACACACACGAGCCAGTGGAAATAAGCAATTAATATTAAAATCCCCGATTCGGTCGGGAATCGAACCTGGAGCCCCTTCAACCGAAGTCCAACACGCTAACCGTTCAGCCATGGGACTGGACTTGATAACCATAATAGCAGAAATCAACACAACACTGAAATTAATTTACAACATGGCAAAGTGTTATACGCAATAACTAAATAAATAAATAAATAAACAATTCTGGTGAAACATGGGCATCAGAAGAGCTCTAATTTCAGTGTCTTTCGATTGGCCACATACCCTACATTTCAAAAATTGGAATTTTGAAAAAACTGAGATAGTAAGCATCCTCATTTCATAAATGATTTCTTCAAAATGTTTACGAATGCATGCAAGTAATAGATAATCTTCACATTAATGTGGAAAGAGAGATGGTGGGAGCAAAATTAATTATATATATTTATTAGCGGCTGCCAGGCCGAGACAGTAAAGGCGCTCTTGTTTCACACACAAGGACACGGGCTCGATTCCCTGTCATTTAAGAAAGGAGATTTCCACTTCTGGAGGTGCACATGGCCTTGAGGTTCACTCAGCCTACTTCAGAAATGAGTACCAGGTTATATCCTGGCGGACAGAGGCGTTTTCCCCGTGAAAAACACTTAACCCCTTAAGACTTTGGAAACGTGCAAGTAAAGTTACTTAATACGAAATTCACTTTACAACTGTGGCACTGATACATTCTCGTCTTGATTTCTCTTGGTAGCCAGGGTTCAAATTTTAATTCTTTACATTTAGTTAATCGCCCTGGAATTCACTTTATCCTCTTCCCAGAGAGAAATTCTACACAAGAGGAAGAGAATTAAGAAATGCTATAATTATAAATTATCATTTTACATGACGGAGAACAATGTTAGAAACTTTGTTGGGAGTTGCTCACGGTGATGAACATCCATCATCCTGACTGCAGTAAGTTATTAACGTCGCTAATGTTGGTCCAAAAGAGAAACAGTAAACCGGACAGAAATTGTTACAAATATGAAATATGTAAACGAGTGACCGGGAGAGACCCAGCTCCAAGGAAGAGATTACGGTCTCCATAATTTTGGACGAATATATTGCATTTATTGTACCTATAATTGAGGACTATCTGACTGCATGGTTCTTGACGTGATCCTAAATGACCTCATACAGACCCATGGCACTACAGCCCTTGGAGGGCCTTGGTCTACCAAGCGACCGCTGTTCAGCCCGAAGGCCTGCAGATTACGAGGTGTCATGTGGTCAGCACGACGAATCATCTCGGGCGTTACTCTCGGCTTTCTAGACCGCGGCCGCTATCTCACCGTCAGGTAGCTCCTCAATTCTAATCACGTAGGCTGAGTGGACTTCGAACCAGCCCTCAGGCCCAGGTAAAAATCCCTGATCTGGCCGATAATCGAACCCGGGGCCTCCGAGTAAGAGGCAGGCAGGCTACCCCTACACTACGGGGCCGGCGACTTCATACAGAGTATGACAAAAGATAAGGTATAAAATTGAAAAACTGGATTTATGATTGCTAGACTTTTACCGCTTACAGCGTATGAACATTGAATAAATACCCAGTAATTATTATGTATATTTATCCTCGCATTAGAAGCTGAAATGTAAATAAGTATGAGAATGAACTGCATTTTCTAGGTTTGTCTTTAATAAATTAAAGAACTCCTTCCATGGTTTCTACACTTCCGTCTGTCGGGCTCCCAAGGTCGCGGGTTGAAACCCGGCAGAGATAGTCGGGTTTTCCAAGAGCGAGGAGAAGTACATTCAACACTCCATGTGGTGTGATGTCCACAAGGGAGCGTGTGGTGTTTACCAACAAAATAAATTAAAATTCTGTCATAAATCGCCCAGAAGTGATCCGGTTTACACTGCCATCTAGTAGAGTAAATGGAACGTCCAGAGGTAGTCTAAATGTGTGCACACAGTAGCTGAGACGACCCCGCTTGTTTCTCCACACGCAGTTTACCAGATTAATTATGATGAATGGCCGGCTCCTTGGCTGAACTTCAGCGTACTGCTGTTGGTTCATAAGGCCCGGGATCGATTCCTCGCCGGATTAGAGATTTTAACTTTAAATGGTTAATTACATTGGCCCGGGACCGAGTGTTTCAACTGCCCCCAACACCCCTGCAACGCACACTACACTCAACACTATCCTGTAATGCAGTAACACGGCACATGCCAGCCACCCTCCAGGGAGTGTGGGCCTTACAAGGGCTGCACCACCCAAAATATTGTAAAACTGTAGAATATTTGACATTATTACATTAATAATAATGTTACATGTCCGTGCCTGTGGTGTAGTGGTTAGTTTGATTAGCTGCCACCCCCCGAAGCCACGGTTCGATTCCACGTTCTGCCACGAAATTTCTGCAATGGGGACCACTCAGCCTCGGGGGTCAACTGAGTAGAGGGGTTCAGTTCCCTTCTCAGCCATCCTCGAAGTTGCTATCCATGGTTTCCCACTTCCCTTCCGGGCAAATGCCTGGATGATACCTAACTTAAGGCCACGGCCGCTTCCTTCCTCCTCCTTGCCCATCCCTTCTAATATTTCCGTCCCCCTACAACGCAGGTGAAACAGCCTGGGCGAGTTACTGATCCTCCTCTCCAGTTCCATCCCCGATCCAAAGTCTCACTGCTCAGGACACTGCCCTTGAGGTGATAGACGTGGGATCCCTCGCTGAGTCCCCAACCCTGGATGGTAAATTGATTAAGAAATAAGAAAAATAAATTTACTTGGGTAAAAATGAAGTTGGACATTGGCAACACTGTCAACAACACTGTCAACAACACTGTCAACATCACCTTCCACTAACGAACTTAGGCTCATTTTATGTATTCCTATTCAGGTCAAAATATAGGCTAGGAGTCGATAATATAGTTCCTCAAACTCCAAGAACAAAATTTCGTTTACCAAAACATGCGCGATTTTCTCTTTTAGGAAAGAAATGCACTATCCATAAATAATATTATTTAATTTATAGTCAGTATCTTCCACATGGTTGACAGCGTTTGTTTCGTTGTAGAATCTATAATTATCCTGGATAACAGTGCTTTTTGAAAGTAAGGGACTCCTAGCATGGTTTCTATACAAAAATAAATTTAAAATGTTGGCAGTTCTTGAGGTTCGAAATTGAAGCCAACCCAATTCCCAGAATGTGTAGTAAGTTCGAGGATCAGCTGATTAACTGGTCACAAATCCTGCTGTTTTACTCTTCCTACTTACCAGACATCAAGACAGTTATTGTTATAAAATTACTGCTCCACTAATTAAGAACACTAATTAAAACTAGTTGTTTCCAGAATACTCGCTGGCCGGTGTCTCTCACCTGGAGAACGACGTGACCTTAATTGTTCTAAAGAAAACCTCAACGAAGCGTTTGCTGATTATTTACGATGGTGCTATCTTGTAGCGTATGTACGTAATTGCCTGAATCTTTCTAGAAAGTTCTCTGCAATAAAAGTTATGGCAAGAGACAGCCGCAGTGTGAAGAAAATACTGCCAAAATACGACACTTATTTTGCCAAAATAAAAAAAAATTATGAAATCCATATTTGAATTTTAAAATATGTTTCACCCTGTTTTTAGAGTTGCCTGTTGCGCTGACCACGCATCATCTTGTAATTTGCGTGCCTTCGGGCTGAAATAAGTCGCTTGGTACGCAAGATCCATCAGGTCTGTAGTGCCGTATTGTTTGGTTTTGATTTTACACCTTTATTTACAAAAGCAATCTTTATAAGTTTTGACTATACAGATGTAAAAATAAAGTAGGTCAAACTTTGATGACACACTCCTCTTACGTAGAAGAAGAAAATATGTTATATGGACCTGGATCCGGAAAACGCCTTATTTCCACGTTAGGACTCGTTTTCTACAACTCTACATAGTGCGTTAATCGTGGGGAACACAGAGAAAGGGAACGTTCCAGCATATCACATGAAACATGAATAAGGGATTCGGTGGCATTACCATGTGTAAGGGGCCTTGCTGTGACCTAGATGAAACGCCAGTCAAAGACGGTGCAAACTCGTTTAAAACTCGACGCCATTTGTACCTACTGTATATAGAAGGCAGTGATCTGGCGCACGGTAATAACGTGAGGAAGAATGTGACGAACACTTAGTATAGACAGATGACGAACACCGGTTGCCATGGTTAGCACAGTGTCGCCTTTCTGTCCACACTAAGTCCAGCACAAAAACATACTCACGTAAACTCTGAATGAAAATGCTTTGTATTTTCCAACTCAATCTGTCACCACTTATATGTATTTAGAATTGTTGCGCAGGTGGCAGATTACCTAGTATTTTCTTAAATGATTTCTATTCAGTTGGAAACGTACCGAACATTTCCCATGATAAATTCTTTCAATCCATAACTTCTCTTTCTAAAATGAATACCACTTCAATTCCAACATTATTTTCATATTATGAACTTTCTTTCTTTTAAAATCTGCATTCAAGCTTATTCTTTTGCAGTCCGTCTAACAGTTTGGAACACACCGCGTACACGAACATCTCGTCTCCTTACTCCCAAGTCTTTACAGCCCAATGTTTGCAACATTTTCGTAATACTACTCTCTTTCCTCGGAAAATCGCCCTGAACAAATCGTGTTGCTTTCATTTGGATCTCTCCTAGTTCTCGAATCACGTAGTCCTGGTGACGCAAAGTGTTATCGTGTGGTACTCTGAAAGTGTCGGAAATGGAATTAAGTAATTTTATAATAAATACTTATATATTCTGCTCAATCAACAATAGCCTATATTTTATTTTCATTTTAACGTATATCAATCGACTTGTTTCTTTTTTACTGTCATTATGTAAATGCACTGGAGGAACATGAAGCTGTCACTAATATATTGAATTTCAATCCAAATAGATTGTCACAAAACAATTTTTTTTGCTATTTGTTTTACGTCCCTCCGACACAGATAGGTCTTATGGCGACGATGGGATAGGAAAGGCCTAGGCAGTGGAAGGAAGCGGCCGTGGCCTTAATTAAGGTACAGCCCCGGTATTTGCCTGGTGTAAAAATGGGAAACCACGGAAAACCATCTTCAGGGCTGCCGACAGTGGGGCTCGAACCCACTATCTCCCGATGACTGGATACTGGCCGCACTTAAGCGACTGCAGCTATCGAGCTCGGTACAAAACAATTTCTATAACATCAACAATTTTCTCATTTTTAAAAATAGAAGAAAGGAACACGTGTATCTTTGAAAATGTGTTGGTAATTATTTCGCTTCTAAATGTGTAATAAAAATTATTTTTCGTATGACTTATTTTCAGAAGAAAACTGGCTTCCTGCACGAAGTAAATTACATTGCCAACCTTGGCTTCAACAGATAATTTTAAATATACTTCTTCTCTAGGACAATGATGTAATTAAACTGTTTGTTTGGTGAAACATTACGTCATTAGTAAGAAATCTGATTGGTTTATCAGAGCTTTAGACAGTGTTGGCAACTCAAGAATAATCGAAGGCGATCAGGTTAGCAAACCTTAAAACATCAACATACTCTATCAAGTTAATTGTACTTCAGTACACTAGGTGGCACTTTGAGTAAACAGGTACCTAGATCACAACATCTGTGCAGGAAAGCCAACCTTATGTATGGATGAAAATAGAAAATATAGGTTTGTTTTGAACAGGCTTGTCATTTCCGTTAATAAGTGTTAACTGAACAAGAACGGAAAAACAGGTTATTTTTAAAAAGAATCTCATTTTGCGAAGAAAATACTGAAATGACACTGAAGTGTCTGTAGCAGGTTCACACGCGCTGATCGTGTCCATAAGCCATGAGAGAAGGCACATGGTAATTGTGATTTAAGAGTGAAGTCTCTTGCTGTTACCAGGCTCTTTGACACGCGCACAGGAATACAGATGACCCTGTGTCTGCAATCAAAGACTTACTATCGCTAACACGCATGTGTTCAGAATACCTAAGTATGACTCATCTTTATGTATCATGTATCATTGGCTTGCAAATGTTTAGAAGACTATTTTCTGGTCGAGAAACCAGCTCCAGTAGGCGTGTCTGGTTGTGTTAATATGGCAAACTGTTCATCTGTGATCAGCTTTCAGCTACTCCAAATTAGTGCAATATAGTGACGGTTTATTCCGTTCTAAGTACAAGTCGTTCGAACAAGATATTTAGCTTGTAGCTATTATATTAATAAATTCTATATCTATGGTTTGCTAGTGTCATACAGTATATGTACTGCATCCTACGAAGAGAGAAGGGACCGGTAAATGAACATTACAAAATGTCATCATATAACTCCTATATTCCATAAGTTAATTAGCTTAAAATAAACCACCGGCATAACTATCATTCGTTGCTTCTACTCCACAAAGTAATATACAACCAGGCACCTTCTTATCTAACATATTCTTTCCCGATGCTTTCAACCACGTGACGTCCCGACCGGAGCAGCAGCTAACCTATTCCTCAAAAATACCAAACCACAAATCCACCCACTACAATAATTATTTTGTTGTTAGTATTTATAAACACATGCTGGCAGCAGTACTTGCACGGATTAAGTCGAGTGTAAATGCATGCATCCTGTTTACCCATTTTGTTATTTCGTTACTTGTATCATTACGTTTCGTATTAAATTAGTGTTTATTGACGCATTAGGACAACTTTCTTTTATTCTGTGTTTTATATATTTTTCTGTTTTGGATGTATTTTTTATAATTATGTGTTCAGTTTAGTATTACAGTGTGTGAGTTTACTGAAAACATCTTTGTCCAGTCCACCCGTCCGTTTTACTGGAACTATTTGCTTCATTTTTTTAATCTATCCGGAATTAACCTGCCGGTGGATCATGAGACGTTGATAAGTCTCTAAGCTCATCCAATGAGTAATGATAAAATCTAATCATAAAAAATGCTCACTGCAGTAATTGCAGGTGAAGGCTTAACCTAACGTGCAATACAGTCTCTACTTAGCAGGTTTCTAAGCGACTAACACTTTCATTAATATTCTAATATATGTGAGTTTCACCTTCCTAATGTTTTACATGCAGCTATGTTTGATTACTATCTGTCAAGCCAAAGACTATACACTTCCTCTGATCGCAGAAGAATACTATTCTGTGCTAGATAACGTTTGATTCTCTAACGTTTCCCAGCTTCCAAAAATATTCAACAGCTGGCAGAGCTTTCCTAATAACTTATAAGCAGCTAAGAGAATAAAGTCTACGTACAAACAGACCCCATCATGACATGCGCCCTAGATTTTATCTGGGAACACCTATCGAAAGATAACCTAGCTGCACTAGAATGATTGAAGGTTCTGTATCTTAGAAGAATTCTCTGCCAGGCAAAAAACACACCTTCGAACACTAACCTATGAGCTCACAAGACAACCATTCCATGTAGAAAAAATACGATTACAAATACCGTTGCCTTTTACGACACAATGCTAAGCTTTCCGTCAAGAGCTGCAAGATAAAAACGAGTGAATATATGGATAGATTTTTACCAAACGGACGGCGTGATGACGTCAAAATGGATGAAGTCTGACTACGATCTGCGGCATACCGTAATGCGCTCCCCATTAAATATTCATAAAACCATTGAAAGGCCAAGAAAATATGACTGCGACAGGCGTATCAAGAAGAATTTTATGACCTGTTTCTAATGAATGCTGCGGAGCAACACGGGCCCTCTAGTAATAATAATAATAATAATAATAATAATAATAATAATAATAATAATAATAATAATAATAATAATAATAATAATAATAATCTTCGGGAAAATGTTTTGACCAGTCATTACAGGATGGATGATAAGAAAGTCTCATGTCTTATACCAACCCTAAGACAAAATCTCTGGCACATTTAGGGAAAGACGTTCGGAATTTTACGATCACATTCTCAGAATGAACAATAAGAGATTGAACCCTTCCCTATCAAAGAAAGTTTAAAAAAGTGGCTACTTGAAGTTGGAAAAGATCTTCAATAAATAGACAACAGAGATGACAGTGCATTAGACAGATCTAACTTCAGAAAATTAGTCGACAATCGCCGCTTTCAGACCAATGAACCACTGTCACCAACAAAACCTGGTCAGAACATCGCAAGAAAAGCCACAGCGAGAATATGAAGAGATTTGGGGAGAAGAAAAATACGACGAGGTCAGCTAAATATGTTCAGTCTTGCTGCTTGGTCGAAGAAGAAGAAGAATAAGAAGAATAAACGTCCACACTTTTCACTTTCGCTTCACTCCGAGCAGATTCTCGAGATTTGGGAGGATGTGATTCAGACCCACTGGCAAGGCAATCAGGAAGATCCACGAAATACTTGAGAAGAAAGCGATGTACAAATTCTCTAATATTTTGTATTCGCGTGGCTGTTCGCCTGAAGGCGTTCCGCTCGTCTAGCCTAAAGCGACCTCAGATCAAAACGAATTGCACGTAACCTAATAAGAGGATATGTTATCATACAAAGGAAAATACACTACATCCGTCCATAAACTGCGTATCTATCAGTCTCAGAAGAAGCGAAATCTGATTGTATTTTCTGCTCCGGATGTTATCCATTCAGCGGGACGGTAAGAGACAGGTCCCTGTCATTCTTTAAAATAGATCTGGCCGCTCCTTTGATATTCGCACCCCCTCCCCCCATAAAGGCAAGCCAATACACATTTCTCCTTTACCAGTCATAATTTCCCTCCTCATATCGAGACTGCCGACGACCCTCCTCTCATCTGCCCAGTCCTATTGGCGGATCTCTTTGTGCGAGCCAGCTTGTCAAACTCCATTGCATTGTATGTCATTCAAAATTAATATTCTCTCCAATATGACGGGTAACCTTGACCTAGTCCCAGAAGGGGGCGGACAGATGAACAAATTTCAAATCTAAGTTCCCATAACAGTTTTATTTCGCTGCTGATGTACTCATTGCAGCTAAGTTCGAGCCGATAAGCCGCCAGTTCTGTACGCTCAATATGATATGGCACACGGTAAGACAAGAAGAGCATTCCCTTTAGGTCACCGCCCAAACAAGTGGTCGATTGTCCTTTCCTATACATTGACGTAAGCTAATGCCTCTATAGCCTAACGCAACCAATCACGTTCCACTCTAATCAGCACCAATTTTAAACTGGAATTTCATTATATTTACTCTTAGAGACAACCACGGTAACAGGTACATTCCCAGAAATTAATTCCATTTCAAATTACATTCGTCAGAAGTAAGAAATACATTCATGTTGTAGAAACCACAATAACGTATTCATATTTTGATGCGAATAATATTGACAAATTGTCATAAATATGGAAAACGTTTTTGAAACAGAATCAGGTGTAAATGACGGCGTAAGTTTGGACAGCTTCATTACAGAATTGAATCCACTCGACGTAAGGAGTGTAAGAGTCCTTAAAGTGATGACTGTCAGGGGATGGTCGACCAAACTGATACAGAAATTAATGACAACCTCAAATATGGAGGACCGAACTAAGCGATAGAGAATGTGATGACAACCTCAAATATGGACGATCTAAGTGATAGAGACTGATGTTAGCCTCAAACATGGACGACCAATCTAAGTGATAGAGAAAGTAATAACAGCCTCAAATAAGGACGACCAATCTAAGTGATAGAGAAAGTGATGACAGCCTCAAATAAGGACGATCAATCTAAGTGACAGAGAAAGTGATGACAGCCTCAGATAGAGAGGGCCAAATTAAGTGATACCGTTGTGACGGAGTCCCCATTTTTCACCACTTAGTGTTCTCTTCAGACCTGGATGGTATTAAATCAGTGAGGTCTAGCTTATCGATACCTTCTTTCTTCGAGAGATCGACCGTCATCTCCTTTATCCCTGTCGTGATGTTAAGAGCGAAAGCGATTAACCTCTTGTTCGACCCACAAACAAAATAACCACATAACTGTCGCTGTCTTCAAAACACCATTCTCCATTAATGAAATCTACACGCGCAGGCTGAGTGGCTCAGATTGTACAAGACCATATTAGCGAATTAGATCCCTGGTCATTCCCGTGGTATTTGAAGGTGCTCAAGTATGCCAGCCTCTGTCTATAGATTTATCGGCACTTAACACAACTCTTATGCGACGAAATTCCTACACGTTGGCGACTCCAAAAATCATAAAAGTAGTTAGTGGGACTTAAATTTCCGTTCTTCTTTTCCTACCTTTCATATACCTATTCCCAACTTATTGAGGCCGGATCTTCACAAGAAATTAGCGCAGTTTTACGACGAACACAAGAAACCACTCCTTATGGCAGAGGAATGGATCATATGCAGTTAAAATCACTGGCCTGGTCGATAATCGAACCTGGGACCCTCTGAACTGAAGGCTAGTACGCTGAGCATACAGCCAAGATGCCGACCACGTTAAACCATTATTATTATTATTATTATTATTATTATTATTATTATTATTATTATTATTATTATTATTGAGATCTACACACTACAATCGCACAGGTCACGAGGCACGTAGAGCAGACGCTCATCCAGCTCTAAGTACATCATGCCTGTCTGAAAATATGTTGATGATTATATTATTCATGTATTTCATTTAATTAAAATCGTAATGTGTCAGGAGGATTTATTCAATGTTAATGAGGAATTCCCCTGAGAACTGAGGCAGTTCCGTACGATTCTGGAGATAAAATAATGGAGCATCATGCGCTTCCTCTTTTGCGTGCCGTCCGCAACCTGCTAAAGGGGAAGTGGGCGTAATTGTCGGCTTCTTAATGTTCTACTGCCTGCTCCTAGTCACTTAATATAAAACTAAAAAAAAAATCGCTACCAGGTCTATTCTTTCTTGAACTGTCATTCAACATACACCCAAGTCTACAGGAAGATGTTATCCAGTTATTTACACCCGCTTCTTAGTTTCAGACCGTGCTATCTTCTTTGGGAAATATAACTTTAAGGTTTTCAATCTCAAAAACAAAATATAAATTTTGAAAAGTTAGAACACGCTGAGAAGAGAAATCGTTTTAATAAATTTTCTTCCCTTTACTTTTCCAAGCATGTTTCAACGTTTATGTGGTCGATAGACTGAGACTACATCATGGAGTCAGAGAATAGTGGATCCTCGTTTGTGTACGAACCTATCCCTGTATGAAATTTCTGGTCCTACCGCATTTCCCTTGTGTTTATGCAAATCTCACTGCATACATTCATGCAGGTTAGACGAGTTAACAAGTCTGTAGCGGTATCACGAATGATGCTTCATTACCCGTTGAGGATTTAGGATGAAACAAGGCTGGTACACATTCCACAACTGGTCATTCTGATCAGCCTAGTTCAAAATGAAATACTTAAAATATTTACGAGATCGTATACCACCACATACTCATTCCTCCCTCTCTGCCTTCTCACCAGATGTTGCGGGGAATTCAGTCGAAGTCCATGAAGAGTTGTAGTGTGTGGCGGTAATAATATGCACGACGAAAAATAACTCCGGAAACCAACAATAATGATGGGGAAACTTGACAAGTGTACAGATATCTGCTGTCTTACCATATGCACCAGTTGTTAAGGACAAGTGGAATATCATTCTAAGTTGTTGTTGTTGTTGTTGTTGTTGTTGTTGTTGTTGTTGTTGTTGTTGTTGTTTGAGCCATCAGTCTATAGACTGGTTTGATGCGACCCCAATGTCACCCTATCCTGTGTTAACTTTTTCATTTCTACATGACTGCTGGATCCCAGTACATCTGCTCTAATGTGCTTGTCATGTTCATACCTTGGTCTACCCCTACCGTTCTTACCCTCCTACACTTCCCCGCAAAACCAGCTGACTAAGTCCTGGGGGTCAGAAGATGTGTCCTATCTTTCTCTCACTTCTTTTCGTCAAATTTATCCTAAACGATCTCTTCTCACCAGATCGATTCAGTATCTCTTCTTCCGTGATTCCATCTACCCATTTCACCTTCAGCATTCTTCTGTAACACCACATTCCGAAACTTGTATTCTCTTTCCTTTTGAGCTACTTATCGTCCGTGTTTCGCTTCAGTACAAAGCCACGCTCGAGACGAAAGTTTTAACATTCCTATATGAATGTCCGAAGTGAGCAAATTCAGTTTTTTAATAACGCTCGTCCTTGCTTGTGCTAGCCTTCATTTTGTGTCCTCCTCACTTGTGCCATCATTAGTTATTTTACTACGCAAGTAATAATAGTTATCTTCTTCCTTTAAGACTTCATTTCCTAATCTAATATTATCTGCATCACCTCACTTTGTACGATTGCGCTCCATTAGTTTTGTCTTGGACATATTTATTTCCATCTTGTACTTCTTACCCAAGACTCTGTCCATACCACTCAGCAGTTTCTCCAGATCTTCTGCAGACACAGATAAAATAACAACATCTTCAGCAAATATCGGGGTTTTTATATCCTCTCCTTGGATTGTGATTCCTTTTCCAAATTCTTCTTTGATTTCCTTTATTGCTTGTTCTACATAAACATTGCAAAGGAGGGGGGAAAGTGCAGCCTTGTCTCACTCCTTTCTAAATTGTTCATTCTTTTGAAAACCTCTCAATTTTTATCACTGCAGACTGATTCCTATACAGATTGTAGATAATTCTCTATTCTCGGTATCTGATCCCAATCACCTTCAGAACCTCAAATAGCTTGGTCCAGTCAACATTATTGGATGTCTTCTCTAGATCTGCAAATGACATATACGTAGGCTTGCCTTTCTTAATTCAATCCTCTAAGATCAGACGTAAAGTCAGGATTGCTTCACGTGTTCCTACATTTCTTCCGAAGGCAACCCTGACGAAAATAAGAGGTAGATCGAGTGTGTACTACTGGTGGTGCAGTCGAAGCCCAAGTTTAACTGTGTGAGCGCTGTCGGAAGGAGTACCTTTCTTTTGTCTGCTACAACAATGCAGAAGGAAGAAAACTTCCACTTGCTGCAGAGAGGACGAACACGTTCAAGCTAAATCGTGTCTATTCACTTTACATGAAGGGATGGAGCCTGCTGAGGAGGGGGCTAATTATGTCCTGCCCACCACCTGAGCTCCAACTCCCGCCTCATCTCATGTTTCTAATTGTCTAATTCTGGACGCCCTCTGCCATTGTAATACCATTATAATTAATGGTGAACAGTTTATGAACTTAATGTGTCCCTGACTCTTTATTAATTTCCACTTTTTACGACAACAATTAACGGGACGTCCTCGCGACCGGAAGTTTGTTAACCCGTGGGAAGAAGCAGAAGAAGACGAAGAAGATGGTGATGAAGATGAAAGAAGAAGTGGCGTCATCGTGGCAAGTAGCGGCACCATTTAGCATGTACATTCTCACGCTCAAGAAGTGCGGGGGCAAGACTGGACTAAGTGATTACATTGTGCCGACTCTTCCTGCAGAATTAAATGATACTGCACGCCTCGCTCGCGAGCACCTGCTGCTTCTGCAAATAGCAGTGCACATTGTCAGTGAAGATCATCGTATGTTCTTGGAGAACACTGTCTCACTCACTGACTGAATTGTCGGCGTTGGGGCCTTCGGTTCAGAGGGTCCCGGATTCAGTTGTGTTTGTGTTTGTCCCAACACTTTACTCTTCAGATCCAGACAACACAACACATTACCAACACTACAGAAACAATCAACATTGACTACATCCATCCACACAGGGTTGGCGTCAGAAAGGACACCCGGCTGTAAAATAGGGTCACGTCGGTAGATGCAGAGTGGGTCTCAGCCCATAAGTGGCCGCGGCTGGTCCGTGGTCCGACAGCTCTGCACTCTGACCGGCCAACCGAGCAGAGGAGGGGTGGCCACGGTTGTACCGTGGCTCTATGCCTCTGCATTCAGGAGACGGGACAGAGCTGGACCTCACAGCTGGCCCCAACCGTCGGCTGTCCTGATAATGGTTTTCCGTGGTTTTCCATTCTCCTGCACTAAGGCGAATGCCGGGACAGTTCGTAGTATAGGCCACGGCCGCCAACCCGCTCACCTTCTCCGCACATCTCCTTCAACGTAACAAATCTCCCGGCCTGAGAGAGGCCCGCATCCCCCTTCAGGGGAAGTATGAAAACTTTTTCGTAGTAGTAGTATAGGGTCAAATCCACAGATCGCATCCGCGACCCCACAAGTGTGGGAAACGCAGTAGAAGAAGATGATTCTTGGATAACACTGGGATGGTATTTTTCTGAACATACCGCGATGAGTAGCTCAGATGATAGCGCAATGGCATTCCAAGCTGAAGTCGGCGGGTTCGATTCTGCAGACCTAGTGACACAAAAAAAGACTTCTTCTTCTTCGTCTTCTTCTTCTTCTCTTTTCCCATTATTCCACTCATTTTCTGGAAGAGTAACGATTCAGCGACCTTAATTTTTGTCTGTTATTCCACTACGCTTCTCTGAACACTTTAAGCCCCCTCTGTAACTCGGCGTTCCACTGCTTCCTTCACTTTCTTTCTCCACCTCTTCCTTGGTCTACCTCTAGGTCTTCTACGTCCCACCTTATAACATTGCCTTTGGATTTCCTGTCCCCCCCCCATCCTTTTCACCCCAATGTTCACTCCAAATTCTCCGATTCCTTGGCTGAACGGTCAGCGCACTGGCCTTCGGTTCAGAGGGTCCCGGGTTCGATTCCAGGCCGGGTCGGGGATTTTAACCTTAATTGGTTAATTCCAATGGCACGGGGGGGCTGGGTGTATGTGTTGTCTTCATCATCATGTCATCCTCATCACGACGCTCAGGTCGCCTACAGGCGTCAAATAGAAAGACCTTCATCTGGCGAGCCGAACCCGTTCTGGGATATCCCGGCACTAAAAGCCATACGACATTTCATTTTTTCATTCCAAATTAATTCCCGCAGACAAAGGTGGACACACTGTCTTGTTGCCAAGAATAACGGCCTAAAGGATTCGTCGTGCTGACCACACGACACCTCATAATCTGCAGGCCTTCCGGCTGAGCAGCGGTTGTTTGATAGGCCATTACCCGTCGAGGCTGTTGCACCATGGGCTTTGGGCTAACAGTTGGTGCCAACATTACGGATAGTGGAAGCCTTTACCTTCGACTCCTTCAAGGGGATTCTTAGCGTGTATTGACGTACAAACATATGAAAAAACCCATCTCCGTACAGGGCATGAAGACCCTTGGAGAATTAGAAGTACCATAACCTCGGGGCTCAGGTAGAGTGGTTAGCTCTATGACTGGGTACCTTTTTCCGTACGAATTAAGCTCAGTGAAACTCACGACTTAATACCTCTCAATCAGTGGAAGGCTTGTTAATAAATGTTCCTGACCGGAAATCGAACTCACGTCCTTCTGCGTGAACCGAACAGTAACTTTTTGAAGACCACACTCTTCGTATCGCTTCGGTTCGTGTCAGGTATCTCTTCATCTTCCGCAAAATACAATACACAAATCATCGTATGAATTCAGCTTTAGACAGCTTATGTCAGTCAATTAACAAAATGCCAAACGTGGACATACTTCATGATGAGAGTGTCTTCTTAGGGTCAGTCATTAGGCAACTCACGCTGCGATAAAACATAAATTAAATAGAATACCATACGTGTGTACCATGAATAGTTCTAGTTCTTAGATTAATTTAGATTAAAATGTATATTTTAGGAGAAATTAAAATATTAAGTTGAAACACGTACTTACCACTGTCAATACTTCATAAGTATAGGATTAGGTTTCATATTTCAATGTTCATTGTATATTGTTTATAACATTAGAAATAAGAAATGTTCTGTAAGTGGGCAGAAATGTCTGTTGAACAATAAATCAAATAAATAAATAAAAATGCATAAATATTTGTCGTGCGCATGGTGGGGAAAGTGGTCATCTGACCAACTTATGCAGGCAGGAAATCGCACCCATATTCATTCACATTTTAATGTGCTATTAGGCAATATAAAATATTGGATAAGTTTGGTAAACGTTGCTCCCAAATATAACTCCTGTGTGTACTAATATTTGCGCGATTTAATATGGCAGACCTTGCCTCCCGCTGACCTGTTTTCAAATCAGTCTAAGTACATATTAAGTCTATTACGCTATAGAATTATTTATAGCCACAATATCTGTCTGAAATCACTGTCGTGGTTTTATGGTAACATAGAGCAGGAAGATCTATTGAAGATAATACTCCTTTGGTTTCTCCCACATTGTGGATGGTTTTTATTTTATTTTTCTTGCCTTTATACCTTTCTCATATTCACGACAATCATGGTAGTTGACTGGACACCTGCTGAGTTTAATTTTTAAGAAACGCAGAGAAATTCTTCACGTATATAAATTACAAGTTAAACAATAAAAGCTCATCATTCTCCTGTCTTCATTCAATTGTATCACTTCCCCTCTGTAATTGCGGGAGGGAGGGGGGAGCTTCGCGAACACCGCGCAAACAGATTTATGCGTTCCTTTGAAAACTAAAGAGAACAAAAAAGGAAGGAGAATAAATAAGAACTTTACAGCCATTTTGAATAAGTTTGTGTGAGCATTCTTTTGCGGAAGGAAAAAGTTCTTTTCAAGTAGCGAGAGAACGTGAAGCGCTCTCTGTCTGTCGCAAAAAGAAAGTTTACATATAGGAGGCCATTTTGAATTCATTCCGTCAAGAACAATGTGGAACTGCACATCAAGCTGTCAGCGAATGCTGCATCTCGACTCAGGAGGAAGAGAAGAAAAAATATAACAAGTCTCTGCATTTACGTGCTTCGTCTTTTTCTAGAATAAAATTGTTTTCTGAATTCCCTTGTACATCCCCAATAGGATGGTGCTTTCTACCTGTCTGTGGTTTGTTAAGCCTGACCTTCTTTTTATACGGAAACTACTATTTTAGCTAAAAAAGGGAAAAAGGAGGGTTATAGAAAGCACTTTTTTTACCCTCACAAAGGAGATGAATATTGGCCCATTTCTTCTCTACCCTTACTTACTTAAATGTTAAAATATTCTTTTATATTCGCACTGCCTTCCCTTATACAGGAAACTTAACGGCCTTTTTTTTGTTAAATCGTGGGAAAACAGAGTATGATACAGCATAACTGAAAGGAGGGGAAGCGAATGTTCCTTTTTTGTGTTTTTAAATAAAGATTTTATATAAAAATGAAGGTTAGCAAGATTTTTAAGGGTAAAACGGGTAAATTTTATAGCGGAGGGGTTGATCGAATTCCGTGGGAAAGCGCTCGGGCATGTCGATCCAGTTTATTATTTACTGCTACCTAAAATTTCAGAAATATATATTGTTACAGGTAATGAATGCGGATTTTTCTAATTGTGACATGAATTTAGTTGTATGTTGTGGTGTTTTTAAATACTGGTTTCTCTGATGAGACAAAATAATGCCATATGGCAGCGTTTATCACTTCAAAAAAACCAGATCCCATTGGGCTACTGCAGAACGATCGCTTCTCAGCCCAAAAACCTGCGGATTACGAGATGTCGTGTGGTCAGCTTGACGAATCCTCTCGGCAGTTATTCTTCGCTTTCTACGGCGGGGCGAGTCAGTCCACCTTTCGTTAATGATAATCCCTGTCGTTCCATTGTATTAACTTGTATAAAAAGAATTTACTATTATGCTCTGCTCTCAAATTTCACTTCGTAGACCACCGATAGTTGCTGATAGGTGATTCTCTACTACCCTAAAAATTTGTTTTCAAAATGCTTTGACACATGTTCCTCACCCTTAAATTCCAACTGTTTCTACCAAGATTCGATTCCATAATCTTGTACACAGAACCAGCTTACCCTACGGAACACGTCCAGGCGTAGTGGAAAAGGGCGCGTTCCACATGTATACAAAATACCTCGTAGACCAAACGAAGCTATATTCTAGAGTGTTACTTCATATATTCAGATTCCGAAAACTATCCAACACATTATTTGAAGGGTCAAGGAGAGGTGAGTCAACTTTTTGTCGTAATCGAGTTAGCGGTGATATACAGTTTACGACATTTCGAACTTCAGTTATTCAACTTTGTATTTATCTGGGAAGGTTTCAAATTTATTTTTCTGAATTCTGAAGGAAGTTGACTTACCTGCCTTTTCCCCCTAACCCTTTATTTGATCTCGGAACCACGAAAGTTAAAACTGTTAACGATATCGTTCAAGTAATCTGTAAAGTGTTGAGCAGTTCATGGACACACAGAAATGACTGATGGGCCAGAAGTCGCTTGGCACGTCTTAGCAAATCATAGATGTGCGTATTTAGTTCACAGAGGCTTGAAGACTAATAATATTACCCAGCGAGTTGGCCGTGCGTTTAGGGGCGCGCAGCTGTGAGCTTGCATTCGGGAGATAGTGGGTTCGAACCTCATTGTCGCCAGCACTGCAAATGGTCTCACATTTTTACACCAGAAAAATGCTGGGGCTGTACCTTAATTAAGGCCACAGCCGCTTCCTTCCCATTCCAATCCCATCGTCGCCACTAAACCTGTCTGTGCCGGTGTGAAGTCAAGTACAGTAGATAGTAAAAACGGGACTAATATTAAGTCTAACATTCCAGAGTACATGATATTTGACGATTTGCCTTGAAACATGGTCTAACAGTTCCAACGGCTGCAGTTAGAGTAAATACCGATATCTTTAAAAAATATTTATTTTGTAGAATTAACACTTAGCTTTCTGTCAGAACATCACATATCTCCATCACCAAATGACGTGATTGTACAGCCACTAGAGTTTTGCAAGCGTAACGTCTATATTGTAATTAGAAATAAAAAACTTGGCATTTTCACATTACGTTATTTATTCCAATTTTCGCTTGCACAATTTTTAACAGTTGGCAAAATTACATTACTCAGATTGGTTTTCATGGAATCCTTGGGACGATTCATACACGTGTGAAAAAACGTAGGGCTACCATGGAAAACGCAATTTTCCATTTCCAGTTCTCCGCGGCAACGAATCATCTAACCACACGAACCGTAAGTGCGGTGCTTACATGTTTGTCGCTTTTTAACAAGATGCCAACACTACGTCTTTGTAGGCGTCCATTCGTTCAACACATTCGTCTTATTCCATTCTCCACCTGCATACGTTTTCTATTGACTTTTTCCCGCTTATTAGTCAAATATTTGTACCATTTTGGAAAGTATGCCAAAATGTTTCAATTTTAATCACAAAAAATACAATATATGTTTCTAAATTTACAGTTATATTGCCATTTGTGTGTATGCCTGTGTTTGCTGACAGATCTCGTCCACACGAATCAAATCATACCACACTCGTCTCTGGCAACGCCAAGTTATACCGGGCGGTGACTGACTTTCGACAGCCATAAACATGCCTTAAATGGGCAGCCATCTAGTTATGACGTCATGCGCATTGATTCTTCTACTTTTAAATAATGTGCAAATCATTCATGTGTACTCAAAACTTCTTTCGTTACGTGAAAAGCGTCACTTCGGTGTTTCGTCGGGGCCCTATTTGAAACCCTTCACGTCATGAAGGTCCGTGCATTGAACAGGAATTTAGGGGTTTAATCATTGCACTTTAGATTACACTCTTAATATCTGTGAATTGAATTGCCATCCTCCCCGCTTCTAAAATAAGAACATTCCGGTTGATGCTTTGCTTAGAAACAATATCTGCTTATCTCCCATCCTGAATAAAAGTTACGCAGTATGCCAACATAGGTTACGAGGCAAGTTCATATGAACATTAATTATACGGGGCTGATGGCCGCTATGTCTTCGAATCCTAAAAATATAAATCATCCAGAAAATGATAATCTGGTGAACAGTTCTGAATCTATTCACGAAAGACACAGCCCCTGCTTTCTATGCAAATCTTTCTAGATAAGTGTATTGAGGGCTGCAGAACATCGTGTTACCGTCCACCACGTCCCTCCTCACAAACAGCAATGATGATAAGAGAAACGTGCCGGAATGTTATATATGGATTTTACTAATTAGCTCTTTATGGAAATCATTGGCCCGCTGAAGGAGAGTCCGCTGAACCAAACAACAGATAACGGAACATGACATCTGCTTGAAGCCTCGACTCTGCTATTTCTGTCCCCTCTTTGTACTCCACTGGGCGGTGTTCATTGTTTACTTGGCATGCATATTCAGATTCCTTCTTTCTCCCCACATCACGTTCTTCCCTCCCAAAAGTTCTACCTGCGAATAGTGCGGCTCTCTGCTCTTCCACAGTTGTGTCAAAAGAAAAGTTTTCCGTATAGGCGTACATCTAGCTCAGTTAACCACAGACACCACAACTGTACAGTTATTAGACGAACGTCATAAGTGTAAGGAGCACGTGACCGAACGATTTGGTCGCGTAGCTGTGGGCTCCCATTGCGGAGATGGCGTGTTCGAATCCCACAGGCAGAAGCCCTGAAGATGGTTTTCCGTGGATTCCCATGTCCACACCAGGCAAATGTTGGGGCTATACCTTTCTAATCTCAGTCCTCTCCCATTCTTGCCTCACCTAGAACCTTCGATGTGTTAGTGAGAAGTTAACGAGTAGAGGATGGCTAACTGAAAACAGTAATCACCACCACCAGCAGCACTAACGAGTATGTAGTGTTGACTACGCTGCACCAACAGGACCGGCTGGGGAGGACCCGCTCACTTCTCATGACAACGTTCCGAGACAGAGGTCTGACTTGGGTGAAACTAAGGACACAAAATTTATCTGTGTGTTACCTAGCGACACGATGGTTAACTATGAGCATGCGCGAACCGAACCACTCCGTACCAGTCGGCGCGTGCGCTTAAGTAAGTCGTGTGATTCCGTGCGGTTATAATTAGTAAATGTGAAGTCTGAGGCACAGTTCAGTCCTACTGGAATTCCTCTTTCTATTGATATCAAAGACGGTCATTTTCGAAATTACGTTCACCCTATACCATCTGCGCTAATCATTCTACGTGTAAAGCAGTGGCGCCATTGTATCGGGCGTAAGATTCTCTATTAAATAATACACTTTGGCTTGGAATTTTCAGTCAGAAGTTGATGTGAATGATTTCCGATCTCCACACAACTTTGTCCCTGAGGATGGTAAGACAACCATTGTGGCATCATCTTAGAACCAACACTTCAGCACACAAGAGGTTAGAATTAATATCCAGACGATTAGATCGCAGATTTTTTTTAATCCAACCTTATACTTTGGGTTCTCCCCTGGGTGTGTGTCTCTTGGGAATTCGGGCCAGTTTGTGATGCGAATGTGATGACATGACGCAGGATTCTGCAGCGAAAATTGTTTTTAGAGTACTAAATACTTAAAATCTTTAAATGATGAGGGAACTATTACAGTAACATGTTTAGGCAGTAATAGTTCAGAATGCACAGTAATTTAACCAGCTCGCTCGTCCGTAATGTAGGGAGAGTAACACAACTTCTAGGAGTTCTAAGGGCCGGGTGCCTAATGTTCATGCCATTCTCATAGCAGAAATGTTGTCCGGACTAGTATATACGCGTTATTTACGTCCGTAAATTTGTATTCTGACATATAAATGCTTGTTAAATATCCGCCGTATTCTATGAATAAGTCAAACTACATTCCCCAGTCAGAAGTGCCGTCTAGCCCGCCGTTCCGTAATGTGGCGAGAGTAAGACAACTTCTAGGGGTTCTGATAGGTCGGGCCCGTAATGTCGAAGGTAACTTTACGAATATTATGAAGCTACATAATACGGTAGAAGGTGGATGGTATAAATTGCACCTAAAAACTAGATTAACTGCCGTGGAAAGAATTCAGCATGAAACATTGACTGTTCCTCTAGAAATACTGTGTTCTGTCAGGAGTGAAGCAGAAGGCGAATTTTATCTCAAAGAGTTCGAGCTATTAGACAAAATATTATTACTTATTTTTGTGTCTTCCAGAACGTACGCGAACACTGCACTGCTTTAGAAACTTTGAAATAAATGTGGTTATTCTGTAGTTCAAACAGTTGCTGTGCATGTTATTCAGAAATACAACCAGATAAGATGAATGTCATGCGATGGCAGTACTTGAAATAATCTAAACCGTTCCCTCACTGAACTGTCGTGGCCCGTACAGATTTAACAGGACAATGTTCGGAAAGTCGGTCAATTTACAGACCGACAATATGTACTCGATTGTAAGAATTTTAAGAGAGTTATTCTGATACGTTATTTATTTCAGCTCAAGAACCAGTTTAAAATATTCAATGATTTTTTAAGCTGTATCTGAGGGTTTCAACTGCCCTAAGGGTCCTTAATCTGATCCGTATCGCCGTTAAACGTCTTTCTGGAGTTTTTATGTCCCGCCTGTTTTTTCCCTCTCCCTAGATCATACAGGATATTTATCACTATCACTCACGTACAGTATATGTCGTTAAATATAAGAATGAAATCCTTCTTTTTCCGTTAAAAAATCAACGGCTTTTCCCTTTTTCGCTTTAAAGAAAACTACACCGTCGCCATCGCGTTCCATCCACCCTTCAAGACTCTAACGATAGATGATATTCTTATTGGTGTTCAGTGTCATGAAAGGGGTAGCAGAGAGACCAATCAGATTGCAGTTTAAACATTTAGTGATATAAAAAAGAGGTAAGCCCGTTTTTTATAGGTTGTCAGTGCTACTTTTTTGTCCCCTCGCGGGTCATTGTTCTTTCTTTGATTTCGTCGTCTCTTGTGGTAGGGTAGGCGATATTGTTAAGAGTGCATTAGAATGATAAAACATTTGCGCGCATGCGTAGCACACGCTATAGAACACATGCAGGTGAGGCTGCGAACCAATGGTAACCCGAGATGTAGAATAAAACATATCCAACCCCTTTCATTTTTCTTCAGTTCATATCAGAAGCAACAGCGCCACCCCTTTCCCCCCTCCTTCCCTTTAAACTCCTTTCGTTTCGGCACGGAAGCCTTGAGGGCAGCCTCCTCCTCCTTTCTGCTGAACAGAAAACTTATGTGGATATGTTTTTTTACGTTCCTCTGCAGCACAACGGCAATGCTAAGCTTTGTTTGTTCGGTTACCACGGCAACGAACACTGTCACATTACCCACACTTTCTTTTGTTAATGCTCTTAGGACGGAGAATATGCGTCTCCTAGGCCTCCTGCTATTGAATAAAAAAGATGAAAAACGGAAGAATCTTTTTTAATATCGAACCATCCCTTCGCTTGGAGCTAGTGAGACCTTTTTTAACAGTTTATACTAGCACGGGCAATGACCTGTAAGTCTGTTTCCTTTTTTTTAAAATTTTTTTATGGAGGGGTGAGTTCAAGTCGAGGGGTAACAATCTACCACCTCTCACGGCACGCTTCTTCCCCTCACGTGCTGTCAAGAGTGAAGGAAGGGTTGTTTCAGATACGGATGGAATCAAACATAAATATCTGCTTGCTACTTGTATGCGAGAGGATGTTTGTACAAGCTTGCGCGCGCGTGGTTAGTTGGGCGACCCTTTTATTTCTTGCACCTCCCCCTCCTCTACAACCCCTTGTAGCCTTCCATTGTATAACTGTTCTCTCGCTTCGATCCGCGTGCTGCGCCGCTAGCCCGCCATATTGTATGCTTTACCCTGCGCGCCAATTTGCATATTGAAAATACAAAATGGAGAACCGTTCGTACATCATAGTCTCGCTATATCCCATTATAATTACATACAAAGTCCATCTCACCGAGAACGTATTGCAGAATTGACGTGTTTTGTCCTTAGGCAGGTCTTCACACAGCCGCTCTCCATGCAGTCTTGTCTGCAGCCATTCTCTTAGTTTCTTCGTAATTTCCTGCTATTTTGACATTGTCTACCATCTGGTACCTTCTCCATCCTCTTCTCCTACCGTTTACCGATCCTGAGAGCTTCCATCAGCAAACACTCTCTTCGTAGCCAGTTCTTCTTCCTAGTACGGACGGTTCGTAATAACTTCCTCTTTTCTCCAACTCTCCAATACCTGGTCGTTCCTCACCCTTTCCACTCAGGAAATGCTCTCCATCCTTCTCCACAACCACATCTCAAATGCGTTCAGTCTCTTTTCATCTACCTTCCATAGCGTCCAGGTCCCTGTTCCACATTGCAAACAAAACATTTCGCCAGCCTCCTCCTTAACCTCAAGTCCAAGCATCCACATAGGAGTCTCTTCTTTCTGTTGAAGGCTTCTTTAGCGAAGGCAATGCTACTTCTTACCACCCTACTGCTTCTCATATATCCGTTATTATGCTTCTTAGATATTTAAAGTCTGGCAGTTATTCAATAACCTTCTGGTTTATCCTGACGTTTGCCGTGTTCCCTCGTGCACTTAAAAATCCACAGTTCCAGGCTTTCAGACAACCAACTCAATCTTGAAAACATCCTAGGAATGTAAGCTACGAGCCTTAGGTAAATAAAATACAATAAAGAATGAGAATATATATTAGTCATCGTTATCTCGACGATTAGATTAGCAGTTTACCTTTTCCTACCACTACGAGCGCTAATATGAGTTAATGCAGAGTTTCACTTAAGCCCTAATAACTATATTCATTGTGGACATTTTTTCAAAAAATAAAAAAACACCTGAGGGTGTTGAACACATTACAGAAAATATTATATAAATATATTCGTTTGGCTAGGATTTGAATCAAAAAGAAAACGAGTAAGAAACAAGCGATTTCAGGTTGTTTTTCCGGCACAGAATTTAGGCCGGAAGTGATGTTTTCTTTAGTTTGATAGAGCTATCCAAGACTCACAATTTGAAAACTTTTCGGACCGTTTATCCCTTCAGCTTTCGGCACAATTGACGAAATTGCTTTGTTTACGTTTATCGCAGTGTGGGGATCACTAATTTGTCTGGTAAGAAATGTTTTTAACATTAAAATATTGCGTACTTTGTTCATGTTATAAATAAATTAATGTAAAAGATAAGTAATGCCTATTATTGTGATATAAATGGGAAATACAGAATAATATTGCCGAAAATTACGTTTCATCTCTTCCTTCAGTCCACCATTGATAGTATTACAAGTATAAACGGATATCATATCGGCCACAGAGATGCGCCTGGGGCGGTACGAAATTAGATGGAAGATACGACTTCAAGAGGTGTTGGAGCCCGGGGCAGGACGCGGAGCCTGTCAAAGCAAATGGCATTCACCGTTTCATTGAATAAGAAGAGACAAAATCAAAAACGTGGACGGCCCGTCCCGTCCCCTCATCGAACGGGCCGCCGCAATTTACTTATCGGGCGCAGAATTGAATTGTGGAACGAGAACGGAAGGCATCTTCAAAAGGAAGGAAGGCCCCTTCCCGTATGCGTCCGTCTTGTGGCGTCCGCCTCCATTCAGAGTGGACGACGCCGGTCATCTCGTCGTAACTAGCCTAACATTTACGCTGTCAAGAACTCTGCAAACTGTACGCTGCAAAATCTACTGACGACACTCTAATACTGCAGGCTGTCCAAATGTGAGCTCCTCGTTTCGTATACGTTTCTTCTTCTTCTTCTTCTTCTTCTTCTTCTTCTTCTTCTTCTTCTTCTTCTTCTTCTTCTTACGCCGGGCTGAGTGGCTCAGGCGGTTGGGCACTGGCCTTCTGACCCCAACTTGGCAGGTTCGACCCTGGGTCAGTCCGGCCGTATTTGAAGGTGTTCAAATCCGTCAGCCTCGTGTTGGTAGATTTACTTACAAGTAAAATAATTCCTTCTGGACTAAATTCCGGCACATCGGTGTCTCCGAAAACTGTAAAAGTAGATAGTGGGACTAACACTAGGATCCTCTTCTCCCAAACTCAGATAGAGTAAACTGTGTCACACACCTGCACCACCGGATGGCAACGCTAAGCAGAGGGATTTCGTAATTGTAGTTTTCTTTGAGTCAAAATCTGTTATCGTTCTGTTGGTGACTGTGCTGTTGCGAACAGTTCCTACAGGAAATCCTGAGTTAACCGCATTTTATTCAGTTAACATATATAAAACTAGTGAAAAAAATAATACTGTAAATTTCCGAAATATATTAATTAAATTCCTTTAGTACCCACTTATTTTTTTCTTAGCAGTTCGTGGTTCAGTTTTCGATTCCGGCGATTTCATGCAGCCTTTAGGAGTCAATGTTCGTTCAGTCGCTGTATTAAAGAAAGTCGTATTCAAAGTTATGAGGCCCCTTGTACTCTAGCTAGGCCGTACGCTAAGCTGCACCGCGGACACTCGTTCCCTTTCAGGTCCGGATTGAGTGCCGCTGAACAGCTCGCTAGCTTTAGTCACTCGTGTTTTTCAAATCACAGGTGAAAATTACAATCTTCGCGAAGACAGCAATCGAAATCAAGCACTCTCATACCAGCGCACTCCAGCGGACACTTGTGGACATTCTACTGCAGACAGACAATAGACAGTTCGTCAGATAATTAAGGTTTAATTGAATCTGTCTTCTGAAAAACTGCACATGTACACTTTTTATGTGTGAAAATTGAGTTATCGTTGGATTCATGAACTGTCGAGACAGGATAGAGCTTAACGCAGAGAAATACCGCATGTTCGTTCATTATTAACTACAGAATTTGCATTTTCGTTTAATTCTCTTTATTACCTATCTGATGATAAGTGGACAGTTTTATTTCTCCTTTTCAGAAGTTACTTCTTGCACTATCCGAGGTTGCTAAGACGACCGATCTGTTTTAATTATGACGCATGTTCTATATCCCTTCAAAATTTTATAATTTTACGGGATCGAATTGTCGGAAAGTTTTTCCTGCTCAGTGATTTCTTTAAAGTTTTATTATATCTACTTTAATCACTGTAAAATGTAAACTGAATTTGTGGGATTCAAACCTGTAACCTTCAACGCTGAAGGCGTTAAACCAACTACACTGTTACAGAGGTTGAGAGTTCAAATGATCAAAATGTGCTGGATTTTTGTTCATAATTCCGGCACATTTCTGGGAGGAGTAGTTTTATTTTCTTCGACTGTTACTCCTCGGGAAGGAAAAGCTTACAGTTTCTAGTCATGATTTTCCGCAGTAATTTTCAGATCACATGGACAGGTCTATTGTCTCACTGCCAGTTGAAATGTATGCAGCTACCTGACGAACAGAAAGCCTCGCATTAGTCCGCGCCACCAAGTGAATATCAAATGGACTAGTACTGTAACGTGCAAGAAAGTTCATACGCAGGACCTTGATGGTGCTTCTGTTATGTTGACTATTGCTGAGCCTTGACCCTTCCATTGCGAGTATTAGCCCATGTTGAAAATTGATCTGAGTTGTACTGTCGGTTATTCAAACCGCAGCCACCTTGGTAAGGAGCTAGTAGTGATGTCTCTTAGCATTGGAAAGGTAACTCGCAATTTGGCTGGACGTGAAGTAGAAAATATTTTCTAGAATGACAAAGAATGTTAAAACCCCCATATCTACTCACGTATATTTCTTGCATTTGCATGTACCAGGTTACAGACTGTTAAACCAGTATTAGCGCCTTAGTGGAGTTGAATATCAAGCTAGACTATCTAAAAACACGAGTGTTTATCCCAGTTAATTATGGACTGTTGAATCAATCAGGTTACTGTGGACAGCTTCTGCCTAAGTACCAAGGACTGATGACCTCATCGGCTCGTTACATGAACCTACAGTACAAAGTGATCAGGAAGAGCAGTTCATAATGTGTGCGTTCTCCGGAACAGGCGCACATCATGTGTTTCACAGTTGCCACAGATCACGTCATGTTTTTCACAGTTGTTACAGATCACGTAATGTGTTTTACAGTTCCTAAAGATCACGTCATGTGTTTCACAGTTCCTGCACATCACGTCATGTGTTCCACGGTTCCTACAGATCACGTAATGTTTTTTACAGTTCCTACACATCACGTCATGTGTTTCACAGTTCCTACAGATCACGTCATGTGTTTCACAGTTCCTAAAGATCACGCCATGTGTTTCACAGTTCCTACACATCACGTAATGTTTTTTACAGTTCCTACACATCACGCCATGTGTTTTACAGTTCCTACACATCACGTAATGTTTTTTACAGTTCCTACACATCACGTCATGTGTTTCACAGTTCCTAAAGATCACGTCATGTGTTTCACAGTTCCTAAAGATCACGTCATGTGTTTCACAGTTCCTAAAGATCATGTCATGTGTTTCACAGTTCCTACACATCACGCCATGTGTTTCACAGTTCCTACACATCACGTAATGTTTTTCACAGTTCCTAAAGATCACGTCATGTGTTTCACTGTTCCTACAGATCACGCCATGTGTTTCACTGTTCCTACAGATCACGCCATGTGTTCCACAGTTCCTACACATCACGTAATGTTTTTCACAGTTCCTACAGATCACGTCATGTGTTTCACTGTTCCTACAGATCACGCCATGTGTTTCACAGTTCCTACACATCACGTAATGTTTTTCACAGTTCCTACAGATCACGTCATGTGTTTCACTGTTCCTACAGATCACGCCATGTGTTTCACTGTTCCTACAGATCACGTCATGTGTTCCACAGTTCCTAAAGATCACGTAATGTTTTTCACTGTTCCTACAGATCACGTAATGTTTTTCACAGTTCCTAAAGATCATGTCATGTGTTTCACAGTTCCTACACATCACGTCATGTGTTTCACAGTTCCTAAAGGTCACGTCATGTGTTTCACAGTTCCTACACATCACGCCATGTGTTTCACAGTTCCTACACATCACGTCATGTGTTTCACTGTTCCTACAGATCACGTCATGTGTTTTACAGTTGCTACAGTAACACCCGGCATGTTTCACTGTTCCTACAGATCACGTGATGTGTTTCACTGTTCCTACAGATCACGTCATGTGTTTCACTGTTCCTACACATCACGTCATGTGTTTCACTGTTCCTACAGATCACGTCATGTGTTTTACAGTTGCTACAGTAACACCCGGCATGTTTCACTGTTCCTACAGATCACGTGATGTGTTTCACTGTTCCTACAGATCACGTCATGTGTTTCACTGTTCCTACACATCACGTCATGTGTTTCACTGTTCCTACAGATCACGTCATGTGTTTTACAGTTGCTACAGTAACACCCGGCATGTTTCACTGTTCCTACAGATCACGTGATGTGTTTGACAGTTCCTACAGATCACGTCATGTGTTTCACTGTTCCTACAGATCACGTCATGTGTTTCACAGTTCCTACAGATCACGTCATGTGTTTCACAGTTGCTACAGTAACACGCGGCATGTTTCACTGTTCCTACAGATCACGTCATGTGTTTCACAGTTCCTACAGATCACGTGATGTGTTTCACTGTTCCTACAGATCACGTCATGTGTTTCACAGTTGCTACAGTAACACGCGGCATGTTTCACAGTTCCTACAGATCACGTCATGTGTTTCACAGTTGCTACAGTAACACGCGGCATGTTTCACAGTTCCTACACATCACGTGATGTGTTTCACAGTTGCTACAGTAACACGCGGCATGTTTCACTGTTCCTACAGATCACGTGATGTGTTTGACAGTTCCTACAGATCACGTGATGTGTTTCACTGTTCCTACAGATCACGTGATGTGTTTCACTGTTCCTACAGATCACGTGATGTGTTTCACTGTTCCTACAGATCACGTCATGTGTTTCACAGTTGCTACAGTAACACGCGGCATGTTTCACAGTTCCTACAGATCACGTCATGTGTTTCACAGTTGCTACAGTAACACGCGGCATGTTTCACTGTTCCTACAGATCACGTGATGTGTTTCACTGTTCCTACAGATCACGTGATGTGTTTCACTGTTCCTACAGATCACGTGATGTGTTTCACTGTTCCTACAGATCACGTCATGTGTTTCACTGTTCCTACAGATCACGTCATGTGTTTCACAGTTCCTACAGATCACGTCATGTGTTTCACAGTTGCTACAGTAACACGCGGCATGTTTCACTGTTCCTACAGATCACGTGATGTGTTTGACAGTTCCTACAGATCACGTGATGTGTTTCACTGTTCCTACAGATCACGTGATGTGTTTCACTGTTCCTACAGATCACGTGATGTGTTTGACAGTTCCTACAGATCACGTCATGTGTTTCACTGTTCCTACAGATCACGTCATGTGTTTCACTGTTCCTACAGATCACGTCATGTGTTTCACAGTTGCTACAGTAACACGCGGCATGTTTCACTGTTCCTACAGATCACGTCATGTGTTTCACTGTTCCTACAGATCACGTGATGTGTTTTACAGTTCCTACAGATCACGTGATGTGTTTCACTGTTCCTACAGATCACGTCATGTGTTTCACTGTTCCTACAGATCACGTCATGTGTTTCACTGTTCCTACAGATCACGTGATGTGTTTTACAGTTCCTACAGATCACGTGATGTGTTTCACTGTTCCTACAGGTCACGTGATGTGTTTCACCGTTCCTACAGATCACGTCATGTGTTTCACAGTTGCTACAGTAACACGCGGCATGTTTCACTGTTCCTACAGATCACGTCATGTGTTTCACTGTTCCTACAGATCACGTCATGTGTTCCACAGTTGCTACAGTAACACGCGGCATGTTTCACTGTTCCTACAGATCACGTCATGTGTTTCACTGTTCCTACAGATCACGTCATGTGTTTCACAGTTGCTACAGTAACACGCGGCATGTTTCACTGTTCCTACAGATCACGTCATGTGTTTCACTGTTCCTACAGATCACGTCATGTGTTTCACAGTTGCTACAGTAACACGCGGCATGTTTCACTGTTCCTACAGATCACGTCATGTGTTCCACAGTTCCTGAAGATCACGTCATGTGTTTCATAGTTCTTACAGAGCACGTCAGATTTTCCCCAGTTCTGACAGGAACACGTGGCATGTTTCACTGTTCCTAGGAACATGTGACATGTTTCACCGTTCCTGCAGAACCTCGGTTCATCTCCATTGTTTGGAGCAGCTCCCCTCCTGGTCCCGGCCTGCAGCACTAATCAATACGCCCGGCCCAGCTTCTCCCCCATTACAGTCACTCGCAGATGAGTTTCCCGCTGCTGCTGGGGATCATCATAGCCCACCCCCCTCCCTCCTTCCGCCGGTTCACGAGATGAAAAGTTCCTTCTTTTTCGGCGCCCATACGCACTGTTTACCGACCTTTCATTCTCAGATACAATCACCCTGAAACACACTGAGATCAGACAGCCTGTGCTGGTATGGAATTGGGGACCACTCGATATTCCACTCATAGAGACTGGACTCCACTAAACCAGCACGAATATTACATGGTTTATTCTCGATTATTCCTTGAACTGGACTCTGATATTTCCACAGCAGACATGTTATGCAGTACCGCAACAAATCATGACGTGTTGTGAATACCGCCCGCTCGACACAGTTTGAAGGTATAGCAGGGATCGTTCATCGGAGTGAGGCGGACTGAATATTTCCTATACCATCAACAAAGAAATAAAAGAAACTGTTTAGAATTAGATGAATATTCGTCCCACCTGTATTTACTTTTTGACGAAAATACGCCTTTTGTAAGGTGACGGGACGAGAAACGTGTAACCATAACAACAGTTCAGGCAGTAATACAATATAAGGTATAGATGGATGGTCGGACAATATTACTTAGCAACCGTGCAGGCTGTCTTATAGCAGCCGTTGATGGACACATATTTATGATCATCTGATTTTTGCAAAGGAAAAAGTGGCTTCTTTTTATCATTCAGTTTCTTATTTAGTGATTGTCACAGTGGAACATGCATCGTTTTCAAAATTAGGGTTACTTCATAAGAAGCCACTGTTACTTGTGCGTGAAGATTGATATTTGATAATCGGGTTCTCCTTTGAGATTTTAGAATGTTCGTTTTAGAAAGAAACAAAAATCTGTCCACTAACATAGGTAAACCAGTGACAACAAATAACTTGAGAAGAGGGTATCTGGGGGAGTTAAAAATACCTCAAACAAATACAATTTCTCCACTTTTTAAAAAAGGGATAGTTTTGCAGGTTACCAAATGCTAGTCTTATTCTCATTAGTACGTCTGTTTTTCATGGACTTTTTGTGGTTTCGAGACTGGCATTTCAGAATCTCCACACAGTAGACACAGTCTTTGAACAGCACTGAATCTGCTGCTGATTCCTCCTCTAAGCTGAGCGAAGTGATTGAGCGGGAAGTGGTAAGTGTGACGTGTAGGTAGGGCCATACCTCGCGAGAGTACATGTTGTGACGCCCGGTCTAGTTGTCTTTATCGTAATTCTCCCTGTTACTTTTGTAGAAATGCGGGGATTTGCCTACCTAATACATTTTCAATATCTCGACAAAGAGATCAATATATTTTAAATATCTCAAACGTTTTCAATTGATTGAAAGAAGAAATGATGGGAGAACAGCTTGAACAAAAAACTTTTTTAAGTTACACTTTTGCAGACTTCTGCTAATTTTCTGATAAGGCAGAGACACTTTTCAGATATCATGTGATTGTTATTGTTCTACATCTAAAATTTCCGATCACTGAGATCATTGTTTTGATGTTATTCTGGATCGAATATAATGCGTGCTTATCTAAGTTTTTCGTTGAAAAAAAATCCATTCTTTTGGAATGTCGAAAACATTAAATGTAACACTATAACATAAATGTAAAAAATATAGTTGTCCATTTTTTACAGGTAAGTGTAAAAAATATATAGAGTTGTCCATTTTTGTAGGTATTTTATAGCGTTACATTTCGTGCTTTCGACGAACTGAAAACTATACGTTTTAACTAAGTTCCTTTTTTCTACTTGTTTAACATCGCGCTAATACATCGAAGGTTTTCGGTGACGGAAGGATAGGAAACCGCCTCAGCATTTGCCTGGTGTGAAAATGGGAAACAATGGAAAACCATATTCAGAGCTGCCGACGGTGGGATTCGAACCCACTATCTGCCGAATGCAAGTTCACAGCTGTGCGACCCTAACCGCACGGTCAACTCGCTCGTTTAATTACGTTTTGTCGTATGATGAGAGGTGTCAAACTTTTAACCGATTCAGTGTAAATTCTGTGACAGTTGATGAACTGCCGGAGTCCCTCCAAGGCAGACGCTCCGCCGTATTGTGCTGTGTTGTGAGTGATTTGTGGGAATGTTGGAGTAGTACAAGCACCTCATCCCCGAACAAGAGAACTGGCATTTTTAAGAATAAATTCCTTCAACCCGGCCAGGAATCAAACTCGGAGCCGTGAGGAAACATGGCATAGACACCGTCCACTCAACCCATGGAGCGGTTGAAGGACGGCTAGACATTATTCTGAGCCATGTGTCCTCAACAATGGAGAGGTCATTGAGTGTGTTATGAATGACTACGTGTGGCTTACAAAGGAACCCGGGGACGATATTTGACACCATAATTGGTTCCGAGAAGAAGGAGGAACAGCAGAAAGATCCACTCGCACTTTATTTTGTGCTCACTTCTGGGAACTGTTTACATGTCTTTCCTCTTCTCCTTTCCTGCTTGTTTCTTTGCCAAAGTAAGTCAAGTTGACGGCGAAGCGCAAGTGAAGGCCATAATTGGCTAACTCACAAGGACAGTATTGCCCCGTGTGGGTTCACCAATGTTACTCTACGTTAATTTGTATAATTTAGTCCAATCAACGACTTTAGATGGATGTGTGTCTGTGATGTAAGCCAATAAGTTGCGTGAGAAAGTTGCAAGCTAGAGCTTCATCACAAATGAGAGATGGTCTTGAATGCCAAGTGACAAGCTGGAAGTGATGGTAATTTTGCCCATTTCGTACTTAATTCCACACTTGCAACTGTTTGTCTTCGCACATGCGCTCTTGTAGCGCTGACTCATTACCCCTCAACAATGCGTATTGCCTTCAGAATACAAGATTGTTTCATGATGTTATGTATACAAATTATGTTTTAGTGTGTACATTACAAACTTATGTCACACATTTAGTATTTATCTACACAGAATTCAGAAGTGGGTTCATTTCATTGTTTTCTTGTCTATCACAGAAGAAACAGTTCTTGAAAGTCGGGTATTTACCTTCAAAGATATCCGCGTTGTGTACTAGACTGTCCACGGCCTCTTCATCCTTTAGTTCTGTCCGTTAGCGCAAACATTTGGTACTGCTTACAAGACATAGGATATATAATGAAACACAAACATAGTAAGTTAATCATATTTGGTGCACCTTCATACCCCTGACCTGATTATCATGAGTTGTGTGCTATCTGTCTACCTCTTCTACTGGTCAAATTTCTTTGAACCGTCCTTCCCTCACAAATTCCATTCGGTATAACTTGATTTAAGGGGCTGCCTGGCCGACGCGGTAAAGGCGTGCTCGGTTCGCCCGGAAGGACGTGGGTTCGAATCATCGTTAGGAAGTTGTAAAACTTAAGAAACGAGATTTCCACATCCGGAGGTGCATACGGCCCTGAGGTTCACTCAGCCTACACCAAAAATGAGTACCAGGTTAATTCCTGGGGGCAAAGGCGGCCGGGCGTAGAGCTAACAACTCTGCCCCATCACGTGCCGAGGTTAACAACGGTGGAAGCCTTTACCTACCACTCCTCCAAGGGCCTTCATGGCCTGTATGGAGGTAACTTTGCTTTGCTATAACTTGATTTATAGCTTAAACTTCCCATCCAGCATTCAACATTGTTCTGTAACGTCACATGCTGCGCCGGTTTTCGTCTACGTTCCGCTGCCATAAAACTCCAGCAAATAACACAGGAACACGGCTATCAGTGTTCGGGGTGAGCAAATCGTCGTTGCGCCTGGAAAAACCGCTATGTGATAATGTTGTGGCAGGAATACTGACCCGCAGCACAAACATCAAGAGCGAGAATTCTTTGACATTAGTCGCACAGTATTGAACCTTAGATGAAAAAAAACTCCGCGGCCAAATTTATAATCGGAAATATTTCACATAGCGGTTTTTGCAGCGAAACCAAGATGTACTATTTGATTTTTGAATTTTAAATTATTTCTCCACCTAGAAACTTCCCGAAGACAAAGAGTATATAACACGATAAATAGTCATTAAGAAGGAAATCGTTTGACAATAACCCAATATAATAAAAAAAAGTATTTGTGAAATGAGATCTACAATATTTTAAACAAAAAATTTTGAAATTAAAGACTACAAAGGCATTCTTAAAATTACAACTTCAGAAATTAATGTCTAGAAAATGTAAGTACGATCCAGACCTGAGGCCAATTTATCTTATTCCAATGAGGTTAAACCGCCCGAGCGCTGGTACGGACGAATCTCTTGATGGCCACCATCCTTTTCTTTTTCAGGAATTGTGTCCCTGGCACCTGAATATACTCCAGGTGGTAGTTTTCTTGTAATATGGCACAGTAGGCAAATATATACGTTCCTCTTCATTGTCAACTTCGGCTGGTTGAGTTAGATGCGACACATTTGTCCGTTAATAATTCTGTCACAAATATTTATATGGAAAAAGTTATGAAAAATGAAAATTCACAGCCTGTTTCCAGTCATTCGACCGGGTCAGGAATGGAATGAATAAAGCCCCATCTAGTGACGAAGATAGGAATTGTGCCGGCTGCCGAAGCCTGTCGCACTTCTCTGGGGCAATGATTAATGACTGACAGATGGAATGAAATGATAATGGAGAGTGTTGCTGGAATAAAAGATGGCAGGGAAAACCGGAGTACACGGAGAAAAACCTGTCCCGCCTCCGCTTTGTCCGGCACAAGTCTCACATGGAGTGACGGTGATTTGAACCACGGAACCCAGCGGTGAGAGGGCGGCGCGCTGCCACCTGAGCCACGGAGCCTCACAAAAGTTGTGCAAAATCTAAAAATCTGTCTGTTGAATGTTATGCTTGTTTTACTGTTCGATGTACAATAATGGAGATTTTCTTCTTCTTCTTCTTCTTCTTCTTCTTCTTCTTCTTATTATTATTATTATTATTATTATTATTATTATTATTATTATTATTATTATTATTATTATTATTATTATACAACCAATTGCAACAAAAATGCACACCATCTACGAATCGCGGGAGTACAACGAAGGTTGCCAAATAGTATCGTATTCGCATTTAATGCTGAGAATGAAGTGCCACTGGGGAACGTACACGCCCCAACACCTCAGTAGTAGTGCGAGCCGCAGAGTGAACACGCAGGATACCCAGACGACACATTAGACAGCTATATGAGTTTCAGAAAGGTCACATCGTCAGTCTAAGAGACTGTACTGTGCGTCGGTATTGGACGCACGTAGGACCCTATCCCGGAGGACCAACAGCAGGCAGGTGACATGCTGTAAGCGCTTCACTGGCGTCACTGTGTACCATCTAGAGATACGTCACTGCAGCCTATGTCCACCAGTGGCTAGCATTACGACTTGTGTATCACCAAAACATTTGAACTTCTACCAGGGACGAATAGCTGCAGATTACGGCGAGTAGTATTTAAGAAGGTCTACGAAAGTCTGTTTCTGTGTGTTCTTGGTGTTGCCCAACAACTTCATTTTCCAGCAGGATAATTCCCGGCCTCACACAACAAAGGTATCTTTGGTGTGATTTCGTGATATATTCATCCTTCTTTGGCCGGTAAATTTTCCAGATCTCTCACCCATTGAGAACATTTGGGACGAGATTGGACGGGAATATCGGGCAGCGGGCACAGTAGCACCAGCTGTGGTACGAGAACATCTCCACCGCGCCTGACCATATAGTTTCCTTTTCGCGTACTGCAGCTGGCTCAGTCTGCCACACGATGTAGGCCTTCTCCTTCTTCTGTGTATCTGTCTTAAGACAGGCATCAACTGGACATCCTCCATGATTCTCTGTCCTGAGCATCTTGCTTCAGTTGTTCGTAGCTTCTCCATTGTTTGACATCTGTTAACATTCCAAACCTTCTTCTTCATCTTCCTTTTCTTCCATCTCATTTTCCCTCCATTACCCTCTGTTGAAGACAATTTCTTCGTACAGTAGTATGTGACCCAACCAGGATATTTCCTCTTCTTTATCGTTTTCATCAGGTGTCTCTTCTCTCGTACTTTTCTTTGCCCCTCATCATTTCTCAATTTATCTGTCCACTTCACTGTTTCCATTCTTCTCCACAACCATATTTCAAAACTTTCCAAGTAGTTTTTGTTTCTTAATGTCCATGTTTCAGCTCCACATGACCCTACACTCCACACAAATCACATTGCAAATCTCTTTCTTAAATCAATAGGGATTGCCTTAGATGAATTATGCGCCTCCAAAATGTAACCTTTGCCTTCATATCGCGTTATAAATTTAATCTAGCACTCTTCTCTACGTCTCATTTTCTATCAATGAACAAATCCTTTATTCTGCTTAGTCTATTCGCCTCTTATGCCTCACGTTGAAAGAGAGGGCGGGTTTATTTTTTTTATTTTTTGCTATTTGCTTTACATCGCACCGAAACAGATAGGTGTTATGACGACGATGGGATAGGAAAGGCCTAGGAATTGGAAGGAAGTGTCCGTGACCTTAATTAAGGTACAGCCCAGCATTTGCCTGGTGTAAAAATGGGAAACCACGGAAAACCATCTTTATGGCTGCCGACAGTGGGGCTCGAACCCGCTATCTCCCGATTACTGGATACTGGCCGCACTTAAGTGACTGCAGCTATCGAGCTCGGTGAGAGGGGGGGGCGTTTAAACTGTCCCCTAAGATGACCACCATCACCAAGACTAACCATCATGGACATCGTTTCATATGCGCAGATCATCCGCAGTGTTTTTATTCTCCTCGTTGCAAATATCAGGCACAAAGAGCTTAAAAATCTGATACGTATTATTGTTCCCTCCCCCTCCCAGGCCTGTACTATCTCATCATCGCAGTTACTGCGACGTTAAAAAAACAGCCAAAAGAAAAAGAAATAATTAGCTGAGCTTACGTGGTCCAGTTACGAACTCGCAGATCTTTGAAAACAATATTATACAGTGGTCGTGAATCGGCATGGGAGCCCAGGTGTCACCGTAGCGCGGTCTTGTCAGTTCGGAGGTCCGTGTTCAAATCCCTGCCCTCATCAAGTACTTTCTTCGATTGGAGCTTTCAAGCTGGCCTTACGCCACATGCAGACTTAGAGTCCTTTTGAAATCACCCGCGAAGCGATCTGATTGGCTAAGATCAGCCGCTGATGAAATGACAGGGGCGCGAGATGTCCAACTATTTATCTGTATGATCAACGTAGAGTATTCGTAGGTCAGGCGGCAGCGCGCTGACCACTCACCGATGGGTTCCGTGGTTCAAACCGCGGTCACTCCACGTGAGATTTCTGCTGGACATAGCGGAAGCGGTACCCTTTCTGTGTTCCCTGTCATCTTTCATTCCAGCAACACTCTCCAATATAATTTCATTTCACCTGTCAGTCCTTAATCGGTGCCCCAGAGGAGTGCGACAAGCTTCGGCAGCCGGCACAGTTCCTACCCTTGCAGCTTCATTCATTCCATTCCTTACCCGGTCAAATGAGTCGAAACAGGCTGTGAATTTTCATTTCGTCAGTATGACCAACTCTCTAACGCTTATATACCCCGTTCATGTTGTTGCCTACCACAATGTATAAGGGGCACTGAATGTAAACGGTTCACCTGCCAAAAATTATCGTACGTCAGAAGCAATAACCAGATATGTATCCCACTGGCTGGTGAGACGAAAAATCTGAGGGATGTCGACGGAACTACATCTGCACCCAGTCACACACACCTTCGTCTAATGCAAACGGATGTTCACTGTGTCTGTCTTCAGCTCCTCGAAAATGTGAAAAGCTCACGCGGAGACATCCAGGCTGTATGCAGGTTGCTGAAGAGTTTCCCACTCAAATCCCAAGCGTATTACTCACAGAGTTGGCATCATCATGCAGAAGGGCAATGCTGTTCGCTGTCATGTCCAGATGTTTTGACTTTATAGTGCGCCTCAGTTTCTGAAGAGTTTCTTCATAGCGCTAATTGTGGCTCCATTCTCGAACTGAAGAAAGACATTCGTGGGCATTGGTTTACATCGGACTAGTATTCTCTCAGACGTCTGAAAGTAGAAGACGGAATCGTGTTTTAACAGTTGGCCCGCGGCCGTTGTGTTTCTTCTGCTGTATGATGACTCGACATCTTCATGATATTGGTAAATTAGCCGTTGATATTCCGGTGGCGTAACTCCTCGTCTTAATGCGCGTGTTTTCTCGTTTAAACGGACTGATCACGTGTCTTCTCATTTATACAAATCGGCTAATTAAACAGATAGATCTAAATTACTAACTTGCATCGCCCACATATAATCAGAGAGTGACTCCGCACAATTGATGAGAGTTTGACGGACGGGGAGAGGATGTGTTCCTCCCAGCCTCTGGCTCTACATCGTCAGTTTTTTTAGAGACGAAGATTATTCAGTTGTTTTGATTTTACTAAGTGTAGTTACATAGAACTTATGTTATACTCCGTCCATGGATTAGTGGTAAGAGTGTCAATCTCTGTATTCCAGGATTGTGCTTTCAGAGACGACAGAACACTACAGAACGTACGATGTTGGTCTCTGGTGACACATTTGGTCTTTTCATGACAAAATTAATTGCAACTCAACCCTACGTCACCCAGTTTCTCTGATACCTGGTAGTGAAAAACACAGCGTCAAAACTGCAGGCAATATAAATGGCAAAGCAATATGATTATTATGATTTTTTTTATTTTTGCCAGTGTTTTTATGTCTCAAGAATGGGAATGGGTCATGATTGGGAAGGAAACGACCGTGGCTTTGATTAACGTACAGTCCCAGCATGCCTGGTTTGAAAATGAGAAACCACGGATTATTTATTTATTTATTTATTTATTTATTTATTTATTTATTTATTTATTTATTTATTTATTTATTTATTTATTTATTTATTTATTTATTTATTTCGTTAAGGTCATCTGGTGCATCCCTCATTCCCGCTATTTTCTCCCTAAAGGTTGTTCTTTCCTGCATATCTCCCTTTTGGATCCCGACTTCTTCCAAGTCCTTGTGAACCTATTATTATTAACCTAGTCTCCTTTGTTGCAGGCAAACTGTGGATCGAGAACACAGAGACGTCGTGGCGACCAGACGTAAAAGTGGAGGAAGAACGTACCGCGACCCTTCACGCTCGGCTCGGTATCGGGACAGGTAAGTGTAGGTGTTTAGAATAGCTAAAAATAACCCCTGATAAGTCTGCAACCTCAGGATATACAGTGATAAGTACATTATCTATTCTGCAGGCGCTGACGTTCCGCAGCGTTATTCTTACGTAAATGGAACGAATTAATTCGTGGATATGTCCTGTATTGTGCAAGGTTTAACTTTGACAGAGTAAAGAAGAAAACATGAAACTTGTAATTATCATTCCAGTTTCGTCTCACCTCATTTCTTATTTTCCTTAGTAGATTGCTCAAGAGCTAACTTGTAACGAAATGTTACCGAGCCATTGATATTCTCCTAAAAGTTTATACAGATGAACCACTGCACCCAACACATGAATGGTCATTAGTCAGCATCTAGTTGTTTATTTAATTAGTACTAGTATTTATCAGCGACTGTAACAATATACTAAATGGAGACTGGGGTAAGAATCATCCCCAGATAATCTCAATATTAATTTCGAAACCCTGAAAACATGTATGATTTTTGGAACACTGGTCATATTCAGAGGACGAAGTGAAAAAAGTAACATTGTCATAAAAACCTCTACAGAAAGGTAGCTATTGCCTTCCCATAGCTGGAAAGACCCAGGGATTAGCACGCATTTCGCATACATTCATATAGATTTAAATTTGTGTTACAGACGAGGGAATTATGGATATTGCTACTTTCAGAATGCAAATAGTCTGCAGCAAATTATTTGCGTTTTATGAGAGAATGCATACGGAGAAATTTCGAATTATTCCTTTCTTTGAATAAATAAATAAATAAATAAATAAATAAATAAATAAATAAATAAATAAATAAATAAATAATATTCACAGGTTTTGCAATTTTGAAGATTTCCTCAGAACTATAATGAACTTGTCGTTCTCAGAATCACATAACATGAGAGAAAGCATTTACAGAACTTAAAAAATTCTTAGTTTCTGCGATTTATTGAAAATAAATAAATAAATAAATAAATAAATAAATAAATAAATAAATAAATAAATAAATAAATAATTTTATATTAGAGTTTCTATAACTTTTGAGGGTTACCTCACAGTTGTAGTGAACTATCCATCCTGCACTGAACTCGACGAAGTTGGCACACTCCCGCACACTGGCCATGGGAACGGAGCTCCTCCGAACCGTCTGCTCCTTCTCAACTCCTTAAGAGGCTGCATTATCGGCATCTGATAGTAGCAGAGGGGAGAGAAACTCTCAACGAGATGCTTTAAACAAAATCAATTATTTTAATTTACTGGTAGGGGAGGAGACAGCGCTTTAGGACTCCAACACTGCTACACCAGCCGGCAATAGACTCGATTGATTTTATAGAAATAACGTTTCTTTGAATTAATTCCTAATCACTCTAAGAATGAGGCTTTAGGTAAAGTGTTTTGTTCAGTTGGCTAGTATTTGAGTTCTTCCTCCGGACCGTTAATGTCTGACATTAACTAAGCAAAGCTGTGAAGAAACAAGTTTGCATATTTAACATTTATGTTGTGATCTATGCTACCAGCCCCTTTATAATTTACTTTCATTCAACTCACACTCTAGACAACCTAAAAATAGTGATTCGTGCTTCTTAACAGGATTAGTAAAACTATATTTTTGGGCTCACGGTGAACAACCCAAACACTTGTACCCCATCGATGAATGAAAAAGCTTAGTGGTGTGGTAAGGAGTTCCGGTAACATTGTGTTACCATTTCAGATGAGACGCTACCCCGTACGTAGGTACAATGAAGCTGTGCATACCTTCAAGAATACATTGGATCCCTTTTAAGATCTCATAGACAGTAACGAAACTCCGTGCTCATAGGAAATGCCCTATTAATGCCTAGACATTTAGTTCCTGTATCATATTTCTAATTCATATTTTACAGTGTTCGTCTACCACAACACATCATACCGCAAAACCTATTAACTGATTTGTATTACATCGCCTCGAAACAAGCAGCATGTTTGTGGAATGGTCCTTTTATTTCGGCCCTAAGATTGCCTATAGTGACTCTTCCAATGCAAGCTTCGATCGTTTCAGTTGCTGAGAATCAAACAGAATAAAATCGACCTTTAGGACAAGCAGTGTTATATGTGTTGCGTATCTTCATGAATTATAAGGGGCTGCTGGACAACTCTAGCCTACCCCGCGGTGTAGGGGTAGAGTTCCTGTCTCTTACCCGAAGGCCCCAGGTTTAATTCCCGGTCAAAGCAGGAAGTTGGAAGTCCACTCGGTCAACGTGATTACAATTGAGGAGTTACAGTATATGACGGTGAGATGGCGGCTAATAATAACGGCCGAGAGGATTCGTCGTGCTGACCACATGTCTCCTCTTAATCTGCAGGCGTTTGGGCTGACCAGTGGTCGCTTGGTAGGCCATAGTTCTTCAGGGCTGTTACGCCATTCGGTTTGGTTTGGTTTGGATGGAGGATTTATGTATGTATACAGTGGTCCATTTTTATGACTGATTACTCAAATGAAATTTAGCTGTATTTAAATTATGTCTCCTGTTACTTTGTTGTATTAGGTCTCAAACTGGAACGTACCGATGAATGCATTAAATATAAATTGTTCAAATCTCTGGAAACGTTCACTGAGGGTGATAAAAACACACTCTATGAAGATTACTTACAAATTGTCGGAAGTCACCGAAGTATATTAATTATTAGTACCGTTATTGCTACTACTACTATTATGATTATTATTAGGTGTTACTTTGAATGTGATAAAGAATAATAAGGTAGAATTAACAATAGTTATTATGTCTTGTGTAATGTTCCAATTAAATAACTGAAAATTCAAATGTTCAAGGACGGTTTTAAGCCGAGGAAGCCACTGTGTGTATATGTATGTATGTATCATCTTCCAGAAATGAACAGAAAACCCTCGGAAAAATTCCCCGCATGATGATATTGTCAGCACCATTCTGGACGTTCATAGTTTGAAACACAACACAGAATTAGAATTGAAAAGTGCGATGCTTGTAAAAGAAAAGCACACGGATGTTTCTTCAGAGGGTGAATTGATGAACAGGACGAAGTGAAGTCTAAGCGTATGCATTTGGGAAATGCCCGAGAGCCAATATTTACTCTTTTAGTCGGAGGAGAACCTGTAAGACAGATTGCCTATCTCCAGTCCCCTACTCCACGACAGATTGGCCCGTCTCTCGCTATTCAAATTGACTCCCCCGCTGTGAGGGGGGAGACTCTACATGTCATATTACTCGTGTCGCGACCTTGTAAAATGGTAATCAACTCCAGACGATGGCATCTCGCGCAGGGGAACGCGTCTCAGCTGACATCTCAGGACGTCCTTAAAATATAGGTCACTTTACCAGATCCAGTGAGTGGTGGCATGTTATTGCTTTTTCAGACAAATTAATAATCCTTATTTTTTCGTATAGGGTGTCCAAAAAGTAACTCTGCAGTAGAAAATTTGGCGTTTGAAATTTGAAATGGTACTTATGGCAAAGCAGTTTTCTCAACAGGAGATATTCTAATTGTCCTCCACATTTCTGAACACTTTGTGGAGGGTGCAATCAGCCCTCCTGAATCTCACAATGTTGATTTTCGGCGTGGTAACGTTCAGTGTTGATGGTGTCGTGGAAGAAAATTGGCCCAATAAGACGCTGCCGACTTAAGGCACGGCATACCCTGAACTTCTGATGGTATAAGAGCCATTTCCTTCACCTCGAGAGGGTTATCAGTGTTCCAGACAGGTGAAGGTATCACGACGCTCCTAAGTTTTCTCTCCTCTGGCCTGCAGAGTTACATTTTAGACGCCCTATATTACGATAACGCAACACCTCACACGGCCCGCTAAACGTCCGAAGTTCTGCAGCGATTCAAGTGGGGGGTATGGCAGCATCCTCCATACAGTCTAGATTTAGCGCCATGCGATTATCATATGTTCGGTAGGCTGAAAAAGAATCTCGGAGGACGACGATTCCGAAAAGATGAGGAGGTGAAAGGAGCTGTCTCCAGGTGGTTACATAGCGCTCGAGGTGATTTCTACGCATCCGAAATCGAAAATTTGGTTGACCGTTCAGATAATCTTAACAGTCTCTTGCGAACTTTGTGCAAAAGTTAACTTACCTTGTATGTTCTCATAGCCGTGTTGTCTATGTGTAGGTTCATAAATGGCCGTAACTTGGAAGTGTAACTTACTTTTGGATTCGCTCTCGTAGTAGCGTCGAGAATAAAATTATAAGGATTATAAGGACGAAGAAAAGAACGAACCGAACTGCTGAGAACACTTCACATATAATTGAGTAATGCAGGTAGGCCTATACGATTTGACTTTTATACATTGTTGGGAAGTGGTATTACTTACATATATATACGGCGATGCGCCTATAAAAATTGCTATGTGTTGGATAGATACTGACCCACAACACATATCTCATAATTGCCGCACCATGTTGAACCTTAGAAGACAGATCCTTACCGGCCAAAGTTCTAAGCAGAAATATTTTCACATCGCGATTTTCACATGAGCAACGGTATATTGGACTGTCATATTTATAGCAGGGTCTCTCGACCCTGGTACCAGAGACCATGTAGGTTTCTTCGACACAAAGTATGTGAGTGGCAAATATTATCTGCTTATTTGATGTTATGCCCGGTGTTATGTTATTTCTGGCCCAGAGAAGCACCCTTCAAGACGTAGTGTTACTGGAGTGTAAGAAACACCCTTGTCCAGACGACGCCTCAAGGCACTCTTCTGCAAAATCTTCGAGGAGGCCTCTACCATGTCCTCGTTAAGTAACGTTGTGCTAAAAGACATAACTCGTCATGTATTTACTCTATGGTGACCTGCTTTACCCTAATATCAGTTAAAAGTATATAATCCTTAATAAATGTAACAAAGGCTTTTCAGTCTGTCAAACACACAGCAAATACAATGTAAATTAAAACACTATAAACATATCTGTAAAACACACACTAACATACAAAGAATGACATGTTTCGTTCTACAAGAACATCCTCAGATTCTATCAAATCACTTAAAAACAAGCTTGTATATTGTCATTGACAAGTTTACGCTACGTAAACATTACTGTACATATACAAGCTTGTTTTTAAGTGATTGGATAGAATCTGAGGACGTTCTTGTAGAACGAAACATGTCATTCTTTGTACGTTAGTGTGTGTTTTACAGATCTGTTTATAGTGTTTTAATTTACATTGTATTTGCTGTGTGTTTGACAGACTGAAAAGCCTTTGTTACATTTAACTACGTCAACACTGGAAAACATGGCTTCATTTTTAACAAAATAATCCTTAATAACTAAAATTAATAATTGAAGACCGAGCTCGATAGCTGCAGTCGCTTAAGTGCGGCCAGTATTCAGTATTCGGGAGATAGTAGGTTCGAACCCCACTGTCGGCAGCCCTGAAAATGGTTTTCCGTGGTTTCCCATTTTCACACTAGGCAAATGCTGGGGCTGTACGTTAATTAAGGCCACGGCCGCTTCCTTCCCACTCCTAGCCTTTCCCTGTCCCATCGTCGCCACAAGACCTATCTGTGTCGGTGCGACGTAAACCAAGTAGCAAAAAAAATAATTGAAGCAAATATATCGTGGCCTTCAAAATGCTACCATTCCATCAATACAAATTGTACTATTAGTCGTTCTTGAAACTTCGGAATTTTCGCCTTGGTTCCGAAACGGGACTTCCGGAACTTGAATTAGTTCCCTTTACATTTGGGTTTTTAATTTAATGTCACTCGATTTGGTTTCCCTGAATCTTGTGTCTTGAAAATGATAGTTATACCGAGAACTGAAAATAATCATCATATCAGATTGTAGAGGTGTTTGCCTATATTCCAGGGAAATTCCGGGACACTGTGAGTTATATTTCAAGTGTGTTATCTAAAGCCATCTCTTTTTACTTTCGGCTCAGTTCATTTATAAATGTCAGGTCTTCATTCTGCCGAAACTGCTTGTGAATAATAAATTTATAAACTACCTGAAAAAAGAAACAGCTTAATTAAAATAGAATGGCATGTTTCGTCCTTGAAAGGACGTCATCAGTTTCTATAAAATTTAAAATTCCTATGTTAAAGTGGAGAACAGGGAGGACTTCATAAGGATAAGTCCCAAAATTCAAGTTTTAGGGATTTAAATAGAAGTAAACGTAAAAGTTTCTGCATTTCTAAATATATTTTAAGTATGCTTTGATGGAATCTGATGATGTCCTCTCAAGAACGAAACATTTTAATTAAGTTTTTCCATATTCATGAGTAATTCAGTTATCATGTGTTTTCACCTTCGGGTAGTTTATAAATTATTTATTCAAAACTAATTTGGGCATACCAAAGAGCCTAACAGTTAAATACATATATTTCCACTGACAGATACCCTCGAGAGATAATTCAATGCGACCCGTATATCAGTTACCAGTAGTGAAGGAGCAACGGTTTTTAAAAACATATACAAGAAGACTATGTGTATATTGATAGGTTGAAAGAAGGCAGCATAGCGAGATACTCTTTCTTGCAATACGTTTATTTTAAATGTTTAACATTCAAGACTTAAAAACAAAATTTTACACTTCAGTTCGTTTTAATAAAAAATCCATAGCCTGTTTCCGGCCATTCGACCGGATCAGCAATGAAATTAATGCAGCCCCATCTAGCTGCGAGGATAGGAATTGTGTCGGCTGCCGAAGCCTTTTGTATTTCTGTGGGGCAATGATTACTGACTGGCAGATGAAATAATGTTGAAGAGTTTTGCTTAAATGAAAGATAACATGGAAAATCGGAGTACCCAAAGAAAAATCTGTCTTACCTGCGCTTTGTCCAGCACAAATCTCAAATGGTGTGATCGGGATTTGGAAGACGGAACCCAGGGGTGAGAGGTCGGCACGCTGCCACCTGAGCCACGCATGTTTCACCTCATTTTAATGTTGTATATTATTTATCTCAAAACAGGTGAATTAATTTTTATACTGTACAAGAACGTTATTAATCATATCTACAGCCATGGCTATAGACAGTCCTCAGGTAGAAATGGGAACGGAAAATGTTTTCTGGGAAACCAAGTGAACCTTCAACAGTTTGGGAACAAACACAAGTGTCCTCTGGAAAATGGTTGGGAACCAACTGAACAGATTTGAGAACCCGTTCGAGTTCAGCCTTTAAATCTTAAGCTCGAAAGTGTAAAAACCTCGTATGCCCACCAATAGCCGAATGAAGTAAAATTTGTCTGACATACTGTGCTTATTATCCATGAACCTATTGAGAGGTGACTGCAGTCAAAAGAAATGCAGTCTTTGCTTCTCGAGTATAATTACATAAATCGAGCATACAAAGTTTTCAGTCTTAGATGTCGGATATTTTCTGGTCTGGCCGAGTGCAATAGTATTTTAAACACATGATACTCACTGTTGTTGTAGGCTGAATGGTGTCAGGGTTACGGTCCCTTCTAGAAGGAAAATCTCCCTTCTAAACTTCCCGACTTGTTGATAGCGAATAGAACCCATTTCCCTGTGGGTGAACCGAACACCTCTTCTGTTCCTAGTTGTGATATTCTGAAATAGAAATCAAATGGTCAGCCCTAACTGTGAAAGAGTCAGTCGAAGTTAGGGCGATGGCCATGTCTCAATCAATAAGCTGTAAAAGCGAAGCGCAGTATTAACATGTCGTGCAGTTGGCCGGTCTGTCATCGCATTCAATAACCATAAAGTCGTGACCCGTGTTGAATTGTAGCCCCAACACATGTTCGCGAGGTGGTACCGTCTTGCAGTGATGGCGCTGATATATCGACAAGAGCACATTCTAATAACACGAGTGGACACGTCCTACCTCCTACATTAATATCAACCTTTCTACTGCTCGCCAAGAAATAGCACTGAAAACAAGTCAAGTACTTAAAATTCAAATAAAATGGAAATTTTCAATCGGTCAACCCGCCAAAAGGACGAAGACAATAGTTAAGACTGCAAATCGTCGTGAAATGCTGTACATTTCGTTATTTCCCCTTGCCTTTTCCCTCTGATCTAGGCTCGGCATCAATTTGATTGAAGCTCAGTTTTACCTTCGGTTGCCCTTCTTGACGCCAATCCTATGTGGGGGTGTTTATTTAGAACTTGCTTTACGCCGCACCCACACAGACAGGTCTTATGGTGACAGTGGAAAAGGAGTGGCCCTGGCCTTATTAAAGTTCAACTCCATCATTTGGCTGGTGTGAAAATGGGAAACAACGGACAACCATCCTCCGGCAGTGGGGTTCGAACCCACTATCTCCCGAATGGAAGCTCACAGCTGCGCGACCCTAACCGCACGCCCAACTCACTCGGTAACACTAAGTGCATGTAGACTAGTCAGCCCGAAGGCTGGTTCGATCCTCAGCAGTCGCGCCAGTAACTGTCGTAGATGTCCGAGGCATCACTGAAGACGCGTACAAGGGAAATGAGGTGTGAGATAGTTTCCCGTTGCTTTCCTCACTGAGCCAGAAGTTGCTATTACATCAGTCCACCAAGCCCACTGAAATACGTGCACCAGACGACCCTATCAGAAGGAACGGCAATAAATCCATAATCGATTTTGCCCGACTATGGACCACGTAAATAACTGTTCATGACTTCAATTTTCCTTCATTCTCTGGCCTACATTTTTTTTTTTCGTTTTCTGCCGTCTAGTCTTGTTTCTTCTTGTTCGCTTTTTCTGCCTCTCAGATGTGTGTATCTGATGTTCATTTCTTGCACATCCTTCTTGGTGTTGAAAAACCATTTGTCATAAGCGTTGCCTTCCCCCTTCCTTTGCGTGTTGTACCTGAATTCTCCTGCATGTTTTATATACTTCCTTGTTACTGCTTAATCGGTATGTGTCAGCGCGTTGTTTTGGTCCGAGAATATTTTTTAAAAATCTTTCTTTCCTTCTTGTCAATTTCTTCAGTGTAATTTCTGGTTGTTAATCCTTGGCATTGTGAAGCATACAGGCACTCTGGTTGGATTAGTGTCTGATAGCGCCGTAGCTCATTCCTAACAGAAATCGCTTTCTTGTTCTATGTGCTGTCGTAAGGTGGAGTGGCAATAATAATGATAACAATAATAATTTCGTGTAACTATTGCTATCCAGATCATTGTAGACATACAATAGGCCACTCGAAGATCGCAGGCTTAAAAGCGACAGAAGTAGAAGGAATAGTTCATTCCACACTCCATGTCGGTATGTAAAAGATCTGGTGTTGATCTTACAGAGTTAATAACAACTTATAGATCACCCGGCAGTGATTCTCACCAAACAAATTGGCCCGCGGTTCGGGTCGTGTAACTATGAGTATACGTTCGGAAGATAGTAGGTTCGAATTCTACCGTCTGCAGCCATGAAGATAGTCCTCTCATTTTCAAATGCTGGGCTTGTAAGTAAATTAAGGGACGAACACTATTTTCCCAGTCCTGTACGAAAACCACCTTCGACATATTGGTGCTACATTTTAGCACAAGAAAATGTTATCCGGTTTGTCTGTATCTACTAAAGTAAAACGGACGGCTGAAGTCGGCGCGCAGGTAGCTTATTTGAAGTAACAATTAAGTTAACACCTTCATACGGATGAGGCGTGTCGCAGTTTTTCTCTCTTTCTTTTTTCTTCCGATTCTGACGAACTGTGGACCATGAAAATCTTAAGACTTTCCGACCAGTCTTTTCTCATCATCCCACAACTTCTTCATTATTTTTCTTTTTATTTTTCTCTGTCTCCCGGAGAGTATTTATCTGGTTCTCCTGGAATGTTTGGATTCGCTGCCCGAATTCCTGGACCTCCTCCACCCACTTTAATCCTCGTGATATATTCAAAGAACATTTTCGTCAATCGGATTTTGTATGTCCTCACCAGATGTCCACATAAGGTCAAACACTTTCCCGAGTTGTATGCGTGATATTGTAGAGGTCGTCTTTCAGCTTCCATTTCGTATGCATTATGAGATACATCGAGCCGTAGAGTCTCTCTGTGTGTTAGCGTCTGATTTTCGCCCTCTGGGATATCGCCCGTATATTATCCCTTTTGTGTGCTATCCTGTAGGTAAGTACCAATTTTCTAGATCTTTCCTTATTGGCCCCTTAATGCAGTCCATTCCGTTGGATCCATTCTCGAAAGTGTTAGAAATTTTCCGTTCCTGTAATCCTCCCATGATTTGCCTCCATAAATCTTTCTATCTATTAATTTTTTTTTGAAAAATTATGGAAACTTTCTGAGATGCGTTTTACCTGTTTGGAAAAGCGTCGATGCTGAGTTATGTCATAATGACGGATGGATTTCCAACAGACATCACAGAAGAACAGACCAGTGCGTTGACCCATTTCGTGGTTTCGTTTCTGCTCCTTCCCGGGATAGGAGAGATAGAGTCCTGTTATTCAATGTGGTAGGGAATTCTCCTTCACTGCCTGCATCTCCTTTGAGTCCCGTCTCTGTTTACAGTCCTCCAGTACGCAGGCATTGTTTGCGATGTAAAGTGCTTTTCTTCCATTTCCATGTCAAAGTGGTTTCTAATCTTTGGGAGTTCTCAATCGCCTCTTTCCCTGTGGAATCAGATGGTCAGTGGAGTCGGTTTGGCCTGGCCCTTATTGATATACAGAATAAATACCCCTCCCCTCCCTTCCACCCCCACACACAAAAGAGGGGAGGAACAGCACATTTTACTGCCTCGATATCGACGTATTCACTTTGACCGGTAGGGGTCGTTCACATTGAAAATTCTAAGCGAATTCCCGGACACGGCTGTGTTATTCTTAAGCCACTTGCTACGGGCTGATGCTGGGATATTGCTTCTCAAAGTAAATAATAGAAGACTTCAATTAAGAACAGGGAGAAACATATTCAACCCTCGAGTGTGCAAACACTCCGCCATTCAAATATCGCAATATTGTGCCACCAAGAACAGTGTAACTCTACCGGGAGAACTGGCTTAGTACGGGTTGTGAAACTGTAAGCTTGTAATAATAATAATAATAATAATAATAATAATAATAATAATAATAATAATAATAATAAATAAAAACAAAATTCACCTCCATTGCCTAGGATCTGCTGATGCCTTTTTTGTGCTATCCGACGACATTCGGGAAGCAATCCAGTCTATAGAAAAACTGCATGAAATAGCAGCCAAAACAGGTCTCCAAAATACTTATGAAAAGTCAAAGTATATCGAATGGACTAGATCAAGTTTTAACAGTCAACCGTCAATCACCAAATATGGAAATATCGCTCAAGTAGACAAATTGAAGTATCTAGGTGGAAATTATTGAACCAGCAGGGTTAAAGCAGCAAGCTCGAATGAAATAATCAGTCCTGTAGAGCATAAAGAGATGAGGCCTCTGTCAATACTTCACATCACAGCCTGCACGGTTGCTAGGTAACATCACGTCACACATACACCGCTAATTTCTTGACGCAAATTTCCAGATATCCCCCAGCCATAATACATATTTATGTCAAAAAAAAACAATAATAAAAAGAGGCTAAATGTTTAGTCCGATATATATTTAGGCCCTGCGTACTTAAAACTCAGTTTTGTTCAAGACAACTTATATGCATTTTCTTTATAAGTGTAATGGTTCTCCAGAAAATTACAGTTTTACGTGTTAAAGCGCGTTCCTGAACCTCCAAAAGTGATCAACAATATCATTACACTCACTGACTGTCTAGTGCTACCACTCATCTCCGTTAGATGACAGTATTACTAACCCGTCAGAGATGGGTACAGCCGCTCTGTGCTTCATTTTACAGACAGTTCTACACAAATGTCAGTTGTCCCACCCCGGAGGACAGCAGCCCGCTTGGCAGCTAAGTTACGAAGTCTCGTTAACGTATCTCATAGCGGGCGGTTCGCGTTTAGAGTGTACGCTCCGTAAAGCAGGATTGTTTTTGAATGAAGGAGGCTTTGGGGATGTTAAGTTTTATAAGAATAAATTCGGCCGCGGACGGGCTGATCCCAGCCATATGTTAGATCCGCTATTACCTCGTCTCGTCAGCTCGGCTGTTCTGTTCCACGAGATTTACGCCGCCTCTCACGCCATCAATACTCTTTATGCTCACCGGCCAAGCAACCAACCAGGAAGCTGTCTGCAGCCACCAGATAAGCGAACTCCATGGCGTGAGCAACACTACTGCCGGACGCTTCATTATCCAGACGCTCCGTCCAGCATCGCCTCAGCCTACTTGCAATCTATACAGCTGGTAACAGTGTTACTGGCATCTGAGGAAGCCCTGAATTACTTACGACGCCTTAATCCACGTGACTTTTCTCTCTAAGAAATCATCAACCTCACGCAATACTTCCAGAAAATTCAAGGAATTGTTTTATTAAACTCCAATAAATTTTAGATCAATTTGCTCTACAGTTCCATCATTATGATACCTCTAGTACTGTGCCTCATGTGCGAAGTGACGCTACGAGCCCTACTCGGGCAGATTATTCAATATTTCCTCTCCGTTTAAGGTTCTGGCAAACAATTTATACCCATCACAAACTCCTTTTCCTTCACTAATATCTCACCAAATATTGAAGGAAGGGGATGAAATTATTGTTCAGATTCATTTCATATTGCATTTAAATATTGATGTTATATAACTTAAACTTTTATTCAGTTTATACCTGTTATTTCTATAATCACTTTGGTTCTTTTCACTTCTATCTGGAGGCCTTAAGGCCGGATTTCCTGCTTGACACCACCATATCATAACCGAATTTGAATTTAGGAAGTCTGTTAGGAATATGGGGATATTCCAGGGATTTTTCGATGATATAGAACATTGTAGTAAACAAAGGTTGTTTTTTGTTTTTAGTAGCTTAAAGTCGTAGTAACACATCGAAGGATTTCGGTGACGGAGGTATGGAGAAAGGGCTAGGAATGGGAAGGAAGCGGCTGTGGCTTTAATTATGGTTCATCTCCCAGCATTTGCTTGGGGGAATTTGAAGCCACGATCTTCCGAATCCAGGGTCACAGCTACGCGACGCTAACCACATGGTAAACTCGCTCGGTCTAAGTAGGCCTATATCTAAGCTTAGGACAGAGCTAGTGAAATCTGTCTGCAGACGAATAAGGGGTAGAGGAACGTCAGGACGAGGAAATTAGACGGACGTGTATGAATATGATTGGTGAAAAGTTCCAAGCAATAGACAGTAAGGAGGTTCAGAATATAGAATGATAATGGGTGGCATACGGGGATGCTGTAGTAGAAACAACTATGGAATGCCTAGGAACAACTGTATGAAAAGATGGAAGAAAGCGAACATCTTAGTGTAAGAGAAGGTGTATTAGACATGGCTGCAAACATTCCTGATGCAAACAGGGATTTGCACGTCGATAGACGAAAGCAGGAAAAGGAAACAGATAGTGTGTTGGGTAAATCAAGTGAACCCAAAATAGAATCACTGCGTAAGTGGAAGGAATATTCCGTCATTGCGCCTCGAAGTCACGCAATGATACAATGTTGAGGGGAGAAATACTAACCCGCAACACATACGTCAATAATAACGAACATTTGTTGATATAGTTCATGCAATATTGAACCTTAGACGACAGAAACTTTCTGCTCAGAGTTCTACGCTGCAATATTATCACATAGCGGTTTTTCTAGGTGCAACGGTGATTGTGAAAATCTTCAAAGGAACTATTTCTGTTGACGTCGGGAACAACTGAACTCTTAGCTCAAACACGATCGACGTAGAGTATAATATGTTCTTAGGGACTTTTTGTTTTGTTTTGGAGTGTAATAATCCACCCTTCGATTACTCTCCAAATGCTTCGGAACTCCCTGGATGTTCGTCGTATTGAGAAAGGGTGAAAAACATTCCCCTTATGAGGCAAAAATTGATACCACACGAGGTGTCGTTGAAAGCGATGGCGCTTTAACGAAATACAACTGTGTCAAAAAAATCTGCCCGGAATTATTCGCAAAACATTGATTCCGAGACGAAGAATCATGCGATCTATAAGATGAGCCTGAAAGAGCAAGGAGTACATACTTTTCGTAGTGTATAACACCCTTAATCGCTTTAGATGTTCGTAAACTCACTCCACTTGGTTAACTTTATGATTACCAAGTCCTGACAGGTGTGACCCTCACTCCTTGAAGTGGGTGGGTGCCTGCTGAGGGACGACCCCTGCGCAGTAGGCGGCATGTAACACACCAGTCTCATGTCAACCTGTATAAGTAACGGCTGTTATTTACGATGTCCCTGGTTCGAGTCCCTTACATTGCTTATTACAGCTGAAATCTCACTTCCATTTGTTGGAGGCACAAACAGCGAATAACTCTCAGCGCCTTCTATATATTTCTCTTCTATCTTTTTCCTTCTCTTTCGTTTTTATTTCCATTACGATTATGAGTTTACGGCGTTCGCTGCTGTAAATTGCTTTCGTTCATAACGAATCTCTCCCTCCTTTTTTTGTCTTTCTTCTTTTCTTATATACGTCGCCCAGAAACGAGCCAAAGTACGATAATAATTCCTTTCAGATGAAATAAAATAATAAGAAAGAAAAGGGCCGAAAATAATAAATCGCACATTAAATCTTCTTTTGTTTTTGGAGATAGGGAAGTTGTCTCTGTCTCACCCCCACCAGCGTCTCCTTCCCTTTCTTTTGTCTTCTCTTCCTTTCCCATCTGGTGGAAATTTGTGGAAGTAATTATTTTCATCGATTCATTAAAGTAGAAGTAGCCTTAAGACGCCATGATGATATCGACCGTAGCGCCATCGGTGGGTGCGTGTGGCAGTTGCTGGAACTACGTTAACGATTTAGCTTGCTTGAGTGGGAAAAAAAGAGGGAAGAAAGAGGGGTGGTTTGTTGATTGAGAAGTGGGAGGGTTTGAGAGGATTGGTTATTGCTAGTGTTTAATTGATATTAAGGCCCAAGTGATGGGATTGGAGCGCGCTTCTAGCGAGTGACAAATGAGTCTCGAAAACCCCTCCTCACAATCTCGTCCTCATCGCCAAACGCTGCTCGATTCCCAGAGGCGTGATCCAGACGCGGTTTGTGCAAATTTGAAACTTGTACATGTTTAATGGATTTTTTTAAAATCAGCCACTTACAAAGAGGGGATGTTTTTCAAGGAGTGTCGTGGAGAGGATTAAATGTCAAACGGGAAAGATGAGGGAAGCGGAGGGGATCCTCATCATGTCAGAAGGATGCTGGTAGAGATAAGAGTGGTGGAGTAGCCTATTATTGAACTTTGTAATCGAATTTAGCCACTGCATTGAATGTGTCTTCTTAAAGAGCGATATTACATCAGCTTGTTTTCCTACGCTCTTGTCCTTAGTTCAATATTGTGAGTCTGTCAACAGTGCGGTCATTAGTCTCTTGTACCTTCTCTGTTTCCTTCTTCACCTGGTGAATATTTCAAATCATAATGGAGTAATTTTTAACAATAATGTTATCGGACGAGTTGGCCGTGTGGTTAGGGTCGCGCAGCTGTAAGCTTGCATCCGGGAGATATTGGGTTCGAGCCCCCACTGTCGGCGGCCCTGAAGATGGATTTCCGTGGTTTCCCATCTTCTTACCAGGGAAATGCTGAGGCTGCACCTTAATTAAGGACACGGCCAGTTCCTTCCCATTCCTAACCATTTCTCCATCCCTAAAAACAAAGCAAAGCAAAGCAAAGTCATCTCCGTACAGGCCGTGAAGGCCCTTGGAGTGGTGGAAAGTAAAGACTTCCACTATTCGTAACCTCGGCACTTGATGGGATGGAGTGGTTAGCTCTACGCCCGGCCGCCTTTGCCCCCAGGAATTAACATGGTACTCATTTTTGATATAGGCTGAGTGAACCTCAGGGGCCTGTGCACCTCCGGAAGTGGAAATCTCGTTTCTTAAATTTTTCGACTTCCTGACTGGGATTCGAACCCACGTCCTTCCAGGCTAACCGAGCACGCCTTTACCGCCTCGACCAGGCAGCCCCCTTTCTCCATCCCTGCGTTGCCAAAATATTTCGATGTAAAGCAACTTGTAAAATAATAATAATAATAATAATAATAATAATAATAATAATAATAATAATAATAATAATAATAATAATAATGTTGCATTTGATCCACACAACACCTCTCTGGTAGCTCACGAAATAATTCAGATTGCACTGAATGAAACCACATGTTTATTGTACACATAAATCACTTAAAACTAACAATTACATTAACCGAAACACGCGTGTCTACTCGAGCTCCTCCATTTTTACACTCACTCCCATCATGCCCCACTCCTCTTATTCAGAGTCCTTGACCAGTGCTGCCACTGTCCACATGTCAGGTGAAATAAAAAAGAGCTAAGCAATCAAACAAATAATAATAATAATAATAATAATAATAATAATAATAATAATAATAATAATAATAATAATAATTTTCTTGTTATTTGTTTTATGTCCCTGTAACTAATTATATGGTTTTCGGAGATGGCAAGGTGCCAGAAGTTTTCCCACGGGAATTATTTTAAGGCCAGTAAATCTACCGTCGAGCAGTTTCAAATACTACCGCACTGAGCTACTTAGTAAGGAGTTTTCTTTTTTTTTTTTTTGCAAGTTGCTTTACATCGCACCGAAACAGTTAGGCCTTATGGCGACGTTTGGACAGGAAAGGGCTGCGAGTGGGAAGGAAGCGGCCGTGGCCCTAATTAAGATACAGCCCCATTTGCCTGGTGTGGAAATGGGAAACCACGGAAAACCATCTTCGGGGATGCCGACAGTGGGGTTCAAACCCACTATCTCCCGAATACTGGATACTGACCACACTTAAGCGACTGCAGCTATCGAGCTTGGTTTAGTAAGGAGTGATTGTTAAAATTTTGTGCTTCCCATTTTAGAGTCAACCCGGTCTAGAACGTCAAAGAGGACCACACGACAGCTGCAGGCCTGCGGTCACATGGTAGGCCATGGGGTTTTATGTTAGAGTTACAGCCGCTGTCGAAGGCTCCACGTCTGGGATAATCTTTTCTATTCATGTCCGCGTTTACCGTCTATCTTGCCTTCTCTAATCAACTCTATCAGATTGCACTAATCATTTCGTAAGATGTGACCGCAATAGCTGCTTTCTTATATTTTTCGAGGGTTAAGACTGCTTGTTTTCTCGGCACAACGAAGTAACCCTTAATTGCCGACGCGGTCTACCCAAAGAATATGAACGTTCTGTGATACAACCATATTTCAAAGGCATTAATGTTCATTCTTCTACACCATAAAGCAGCGCTGGCAACATATAACACTTCACGACACGCCAGTGAGTTTCCAGTCGCAAGTCACGGTTCCTCACACGATGTTATAATTTCAGAAACTCTCTTCCTTCAGTGCCCATTCTGGTTGTGATTTCTGAATCTGGATCTCGTGCTTGTGTTGGTCGACATATTATCTGTTTCCTTCCAGTGTGATGACAGTGATGGTGATTTCTTGCCTGCTGATTACCATGAATTTTTTTCTGAATGTTGATTTCTAATATACAAATAGAATCTGCTCTGAAACTGTAAGTCAACGTGCCAATATTGTTGTGAAATAAATGTACAGAAAACTAATGATAAAAGCAGAACTATATAATCGACTTAATTTTATCCTGGTAGCACGATTGCAGGTCATAATTTTCAAATAATACCCAAGGTATTTTCTGGGAACAGAACAAATGTTCGGCAAATTAATAGTCCTGAGTAATTTCCTAACCGCTGTTACTTTATTAAAACTGAAAGGGAACCTTGTATTCCAGGTTTATTAGGAACATAGTGGAAGAACTCAAAATTAAGAGCAATAAATAATTAGTGAAGTTCAGAGCTGATTACGCGAATTTCGCTTCCTCGGGTAAATAGTCAGCGAGGAAGTCTTGGGTCCAGTGGGTTCTGATTTTGATTCCAGGTCGGACTTGAGATTTATCCACATCTCGTTCATTTTTTCGGCTCATCTTAACACGCACCACCTGATTCACGAACATAACACATCACATCGTAGAGACATTTCTGATAGGACAACAGACGCAAAACTGAAAGGAATAATAAAACTGGAAATGGAAAAATAATTAAATCATTCGAAAAAGGATGACCTGAAGAGTTCATGAAATATTATACGACAGATAACTTCTTATTCTCCTGTACTCCCATTGAATGTGTGCTGCCATCGGGGCGATATGGCGTTTACTCTCGCTAACTTGGAATATTATATGGAAGTGTTGGTTTAGCGCCAGTCACGCAGTTTTTTACCATGTAGGCTTTGTCCTCGGCCCCTTCCTCCTTCAGCTGTGTCTTTTATCATAATGAGAAATAGTTGGTGCTGATTATAAGACGTAGGATATAAACATAGTAATCATATTTGGTGCACCTTCATACACCCGAAATTAACTGACGAAGTCCTGTCCGATCAGTCTACCTCCTCTACTGGTCAGATTTGGTAGAACCGTACTTCTCTCACAAATTTCATTCATTCATAATTCAATCTGCGCATCCCTCATACATTATTGTTCTGTAATGTCACCGGTTACTGTCTACGTTCCACTGTCATACAATTCCACGTTTCACAGCAACGTATACAGGAAGACGGTTATCAGTGATCGAGGCGAGTAGATCGTCGTTGCGCCTGGAGAAACCGCTCTGTGGCTGGAATACTGACCCGCAGCACAAATATCAAGAGCAAGAATTCTTTGACATTCCCCGATTGAATATTAAATGATAGAACATTAGCGGCCAAATTTCTAAGCTGAAATACTTCACATAATGGTTTTTAGTCCGACTCGTTGGCTGAATGGTCAGCGTACTGGCCTTCGGTTCAAAGGATCCCGGATTAGATTCCCGGCCGGGTCGGGGATTTTAACCCTCATTGGTTTAATTCCAGTGGCTCGGGGGCTGGGTGTTTGTGGTGTCCCCAATATCCCTGCAATTCACACACTGCACATAACACTATCCTCCACCACAATAACACGGAGTTACCTACACATGGCAGATGCCGCCCGTCCTCATCGGAGGGTCTGCCATACAACGGCTGCACTCGGCTAGAAATAGCCACACGATATTAGTGGTGCTTAGATAAGCGTATCGTATACTCCTCCTTCAAGATCATATCCACGCCATTCAGCAACTCCCACAGGAATTTAATGCTGAAGTAGCAAATGGCAATAACGAAAATCAACTCCAGGTTAATTACTCCAAGTAAAGGGGGCTATTTGTGCCGAGATTATGAATGGTACTAGTCTTTCTTCCACTCCTCCAGGTGCCTTCAGGGCAGGTTACGGAGATTACCTTGTCTTGTCACCTGCACTTCAGAGGGCATCAGAGGAAAATTAACTTTTCCATCCGTAAATCATTGAAAAGTCATTGATCGTTTGCGCTTCCTAAGAGTAGCAGTCTCTCTCTCAATATGAGATGATGTAGTTGAGATGTTCGCCGCCACTGGATCAGGCCTGGCCAGTGGTCACTTCCTGCCATCTATCGGCCACAAAGCAGAGATCAATAACCGATTGAACACTCACTCACCATATGCAGAAGAGTGACACGAGTTGTTGGTAGTGCGCGTGGAGGCGTCGGGACGAACACACGGTATGAGGCGTCTCTGGCGTCGTGGGAGCGCGTGGCCACCACACCGATACCGAACTACAGGGTGAGTAAACCCTTCGCGCCAGGCCGACACCAGGTCACATCACTTGAATAATGGCCTTCATATTCTCGAAGTCAAACATTTAAATATATGTTTACACCTAGAAGTATTAGCAGTTATCATAAACTTGTCAACAGAGTTCTGTTTAACTTAAAAGAATATGAGGTCTTAAAATTTCATATATAAATACCGCAATATTCCTAATTCCAGATTTTAATACCTTAAAACCATCCATTTTTGCTCTGTAGTAATAATAATAACAATAGTAATGTCCGCCTACGTAGCGTAATGATTAAAACTCTTAGTTGCCATCTTCGGGGGCCCGAGTTTGATTCCTGATACTGCCAGAAATTTAAGAATGGCAGGAGAGCAGGTATGTTGTTAAGATGGTTGCATGCACCTCACGTCCATTGGGGAGTGTGCCTAAAAAGAATTGCACTTCCTGGGGATGGGGACACGAGTTTGCTTACGACTGCTGCTACTAATAAAAAATACAGGTAATATAGAATTTCGCAAGGCAAATTAGTTTGATGTATTTGATTTAAAAAAAGATTATGGATGGAAGTAATTTGTTAAACTCCTGAATATTTTCACTGTGATTGCCACTAAAAGATTATTACTCAGGAATATGATTGAGGCAAGTTTCCTGAAAATTTTCCACATTAACTATTCCCTTTATGTTAAATTCAAATCATTTATATAATTAATGCAAAAAATATCTCAGAAAACGCCTATCATTATGTGATATATTTTACATTGCATGGCCATAAACTTTAAATTATGTTTAAAATGCTTTTAACCAGCTTTTGTTAAACACAAATGTGAACTTTTGATTGATGGATAAAATGTGTAAAACTACAGAAATTTGGAAGGGCTAATACGCAGTTCAAGCTCAGTTTCCTATGGATAGGGTGTTAAATTTTCCTCACGCTATTGAGCACTCCACGTGGCTATCCGTTGTTTCTACAGATATCAGAATAAACCTCAAGCAGTACCAAAGTGCATTCTTGGTGTTTAAACACTCATACAGCACTGATTGCATGCTGATTTGCGACATAGCGGAATATATTCTCCCATACGGAATTACAGTTGACAAATATAAAAAAGTAAGAAAATATAAGGATCAAATTGGAGGTGTCTTCTAATATATACCGTTCCATATCCAGTACTTGTTAAGCCCTCATACATTCTGCATGCTTTTCATTTAATTAAAAAGTTTCGTCGTTTAATTGGCGCCATTATAATTTTATTTGTAGCGAGAGATTACAGTAATACCGTCGTGCGATCCAGGAACATCTCACCACAGTATCAGAACCAATACCTAATCACGTAAATGCTACGTACTTCAGAGCCTGCTGCATCGCAATGCTGCATACCCATCAGGGGTTTCAACTTTCCCTCTCCGTTTCCACACAAAAACACACACACATTCTTACGTCCATTTCCACGAGTAATAAGGCGGGTAGGTAGCAGAGGAGATCTTTAGTTGTAATCCCGGCTGTGGTGTTCTCTAGCGTTCCTCACTCACTCCAGGAAGATGTTCCAAATTTTCCTTACACCAGACGATTGATTACTCTTGAGAGTCCAACCCTAAGATAATTTTACTTTTACTTTCCTTCACAGACCCCACTACAAAAGACAGTCGTGAAAATTAAGCACCACCATATTTCTAATAGTAAAAAAAAAAGAGTGTGACAACGATCCTCAATCTCTGTTCTTTATTCAAGGGTTGTTAACTGGAACTTAATTTATCGCCGAAATTTACCATAATCGTAATATGTGTAGAATGTCCAGAAATTACTGTTTTTAATTTAAACGAACTTCAACAACTCTCCGCGCGGCTTGTTCGCTGAATGGTGAACTTAGTGGCCCTCGATTCAGAGGGCCCCATGTTCGATTCCCGGCCAAGTTGAGGATTTTATCCGCGTCTGGGCGATTACTCTAATGTGGGGCTGTATGTTTGTGATCGTCTTACTTCCAACCACTACAGAAACACGCGAACGTGAATAGGCTTGAACATAGGATTGGTGAGGAAGGGCATCCAGCCGTAAAACTACACTTAATCCATATTTCATGCAGAGACAAAATAATTGGCAAAAGCTCTGCTACTACAATTAACAATGTAATAATAAATAATTTGCTTGACTGTTGGTGTAGAGTGAGCCATTGCACGTCTTCACCTCTACGAGTACTCGGCATTGAACGGGGGAACAGGGCCACTCACTTCTAACTGGCACTGACTTTGGCGAAGGAAAAGAAATGGACTCAATGATCACTCGATCTGGCTAGTGCAGGGTCATTCTGCCGTCCCCTCTGGTCGCCGGCGCAGCCCAGCCCACTTCTTTATGCCATTCTTACGTGTTTATTCGATGCCGAACTCGCTTTTAAGGCGTTTTAAATATAAAAGATCTTGTTGAGCATAGGGGACGCTGTTCTCGTGGGAGTTGTGGCTCCCTTGACCGTGAGGGAGGGTGGATGAGGGTGGCCCGTATTTACATAGCCACCCCTCCAAGGTGCGCTCGGGGTCGCTTGATTAGTGACGACTCCAGTTCCTCTGGGACTTGATAGCCTGTGGGTGGCCAGATGAGGGTCTTGAACTGTTTACCAGAGTCTTGGATTGTACAGCCTCCTGTGTCTTAATTCCATTTAAGTCTTCTTTTCACCTCAAGACTGGAGTGCAGTTTTGATACATACAAGAGTAATTTTCTTGAAGGAATAATACAATCTCTTTCTAACTGCACATGAAAAGATTATTTCCCAAGTAGTCTAATTCCAGAAAGAAAGAAAGAAAGAAAGAAAGAAACTTTTCTGTTCACTGCCATGGTTGTCTACGCCCTGTACCATGATTATGCGTGGGCGCAAGACAAATTTGCCGCACGAACCCAGCACCGCAGACTATTGTATGCAGACAAGCCGTCTATAACTACATTAATGACTGTTACTACTTGCATTATTGACCGCTACGAACGAAGATATTGGTGAAAACAACATACCAAGAAAGGATCAGAGGAAGCCGCTTAATTATGTCAACAATGTTCATAAACATAAGAGAAGCAGTGGTCACTTGTACACAACAAAAAGGGTGCTATTGTTAATTCTACGACATCAAGAATTAACATAGTAACGTTTCCCCTGTACAAATTCCGGTTACAATAATTTCATTTGTGCTATCATTCTCCTAGGATATGACGTTACGACATTATTGCTGCTATGATTGGGGCGCAGGAGATACGACTTTTATACAGGGGGAAAATACTGAAATAATGGTTTTGGTGATTATCGTAACTCATTTTGGCTGTTCTTGGGCATACGATGTTAATACTCTGAGCCGTCGAATTCAAAAGGGTTTCCAGACATTGACTGCAGCAAGATCTCACCGGTGTAACAAACATGCGTCCTTAAGATACAACATCATAAGATCAGTAGATTATTTCTACAACTTATATTAATAATAGACTTAGATTCCTAATGGATAAGTCGACTATTAATAATAAATTATTATTTCCTGTTTTCATATATTTGTGATTAAAATAAAGTGTAACTCTGTCAATATTGTTATCATGGTCAATTTCTTAAATGCGTTATTGAGATTTAAAGTATGTACATCTTTCATGTTAGACTCCCATAATTATTCTGAAAATGGTCAGTTAATTAAAAAATGAATCAGCTTAGATTCTTTCTACAGAGTGCCATCTCAGTTTGAGATTGCAAAGGCAAGAATATTCTTGGCAAAATTATAAAGTTAAATAATTTTGTTTATTTGTATCTTCAAGCCGCGTGTTTTAATGGCATTGAAAATGTTATTTTTGCTTAGAAAATCGCTGAGCTATTATTACCCGGAATGAGAGTAAAATCAAACACAAAACTCTAAATATCTCAGAATAGAAAAAAAATGCTTTGCTCAACTTGGGAAATAAACAACTCATATTATTAACAGAAATAGTCAGAAAAATAAATTACAAACATGACTGTGAGAAAGGTGCTGATGAATACTCCAAACCTTTACCTCAAAAAGTTCGACATTCACTCAATCCCCCAATGTTCCGTGTTATACGTTTCGGTCGTGCAGGAGGAACTGTTATATCGGACTTCCGGTGCCTTTCAAATAATCCTTAATACTTTTCTGGATGTAGAAGAAACAGGAGACTCTACCTTATACATTTCTCTGAAAGGTAAAACTCGTAACTTTGAGATGAATTGAGTTATTTTAATTCAAAGTCTTTATCAGTTCCGAGCATAGAAATTATTAGTTAATAATAATAAATATTCCAGCCGTCGAAGTGCAGATACTGGAACGAACAGCCAAGAGTAGTTATTTGGCTGTTAGAGGGTGAAAATCAAGTAACAGTGGTTCTTCTTCCCAGGAGAAGGAAAAGGCTCGTGACCCCAAACTCGCTGAGGTAAGCCCTTCTGTCAAGAGATAAAGCGATTACACACGACAAGACGTCGGTTTTATTTAGCGAGACGCCTTCTCGAAAACGGTTGGGCCTCGGCGTCCCGACGCTGAATCGTAACATCTAATTGGACCTACGTATTAAGCGCGCAGTGGAAAGGTTACGGACTGTGTGTGACGCTTTCACATTCTATAACTTTGGTTCTCGACTCTTGACAGTGAATTATTTCTCGAGCTGGAACTATTTCATGTTATTCACTCCTTTTCTTTCATATTGCACAAGTTGTCCCGTTCTGTAACTAGGCCTATATTGTAGACATTTGGGAAAAGAGCGGAAGATCATCAACACCATCGCCTACCTTAGTCATGTTATTCGACACCAGACAAGTATGGTGAGCTCCATCTCATTCTACAGGGACAGATATGTGGAAGTCGGGATCCGGGTAGCAGGAAGATCTCGCGACTGGAAAACCTGGGTCTGTGGTTCGGCCTTTCCTCAGTCAGACATCAGTAGGATATTGTAGCCAACGTCATTGCCAACGTCGGCGACTAGAACGAGGCGTGAAAGCCTTGAATAATACCAACTACTGCACTGTAATGTAGCTGTTCCTTCTGTCATCACAGAACTGTGCTCAGGAAACAGGCAGTATTGCCTATAGGTCTCTCCCGGCCTTTTCCTAATTAATTGGCGTCACCATTAACCTGAATTAAGCCAGTATTTACGACCGGGTGCCCTTCCTGACGCTAAGCCTGTCACTGTAGTGGTTGCTTGTAGATGCAGATGTGTATCAAGCTGATTACTAACATCCAGCCCCCGAGCAAGAGAAGTTAATCCCGGATCCTGCAAATCAGTCAACAAGTTCACGTCATCAGGTTCATTTCAAATTGCTACAGAAATTATATCTCTTTAGCTGATTGATCAGAGCCCAGATCTTCGGTTTAGAAGGTCCCAGGTTCATTTACCGGACGGGTGGGGGATTTTAAACTGCGTCTGGCCAATTCCTCTGACTTGGGCGCGGCATGTTTGAGTTTGTCGAAACACACTTCCATTCATCTACACACACCATATCACATTGCCATCCATCAAAAAAACACTAAATATACCCTCCAACGAGGCTTGGCATCAGGAAGGGCATCCGGCCGTAAAACAGAGTTGAACCCACATGTGCTTCACTGTTCCCATCCACGACCCCACCAGGGTAAGGCAATGACAGAAGAATAAGTTATTAAAAGATATACAAATTCTGATAGCGCTTATTTTAACACTTGCAATGCCTGTAATTTTTACCCTAAGCCATCATTAGACTACTAATACTAAACGTTTTCATTCCTCCCCTGAAGGGAGGAGGCGGGCCTCTTAGACGGTGACGCGGTCTCTCAGGCCGGGAGATTTGTTACAGTGAAGGAGATGTGCGGAGAAGGTGAGGGAGTGAGCGGCCGTGGCCTATACTACGAACTGTCCCGGCATTCGCCTTAGTGCAGGAGAATGGAAAACCACGGAAAACCATTCTCAGGACAGCCGACGGGTGGGACCAGGCGTGAAGTCCGGTACTGTGCCCCATGCCCGTCTCCCGAATGCAGAGGCGTAGAGCCATGGTAGAGCCGTGGCCAACTTTCCTCTGCTCGATTGGCCGGTCAGAGTACAGAGCTGTTGGACCACGGACAAGCCGTGGCCTCTTAAGGGCCGAAACCCACTGCGCATCTACCGACGCATCATTCGAGATCGGATATTCAAAATTTAATAGGTTAGATTGCAAAATTACTGAAGTGAGTGACATGCAGAACAGGAGATCTGCATAAACTTCAGAAGTACGCCGTATTAGAACCCCTGGGCATTATGTTACCGTTGCTACATTACGGTAATACGGGCTAGACAACACGCCTTGCGTTCTGACCTGTTACTGCCTAAACATCCCGCCCGTGGCTGTCACAGGGTTGTCAAGGCTGCTTCCGTTTCTTCTACCAGATGGCAGACTAATACATATGAGCTTTAATTAATTTTTCCGGTAAACACCAAATATGTCACCACGGACCTTTTAAATGCCGAGGCATTACGTGTTACTTGTCGTTTTGAAAGCACTGAGCTGTATGCGCGTTGTCCTCGTGGTGAGTGTAATCCCCCTCCCCCCCCCCAACCCCCCACACATCTGCATGCGGGAGAAAGTGGGGGAGGGGCGTGTCTCTCTCCTCCTCCAGCTGTTATCAGCTGTGCTGTGATTAGCTTCAGCACTTGATTGGTGAACGGACAAGTCCCTCTCTTGATCGATGAAAACGCGACACAGAACAGGATGTGGATCACTTGGTTTGTCGACAGTACTCAGGCTTAATAATAATAATAATAATAATAATAATAATAATAATAATAATAATAATAATAATAATAATAATAATAATAATAATAATAATAATATACATTGTGGAAGCATTTCTATTTGACGCCATCTAGGCTGCCTGTGTGTCAGTTTCGACGTTCCGTCTCTTTCTACCAGATGGCAGGCAGACACACGTGAGTATTAATTAATTTTGAAAGGTAAACACCAATTATGTCACCACAGAACTTTTACATGCCGGTATCGTACGACATGTAGTACCGAATAATCATTTTTGTGCCCTTCAGAATTTCGACTGCATCAGAAAAGTTTGAACCTACGACCTCGGGATATGTAGTTCTGTACTCCACAGGGGGTGCTACAGTACACGTAATGATGGTGATGCTAATAATAATAATAATAATAATAATAATAATAATAATAATAATAATAATAATAATAATAATAATAATATTTTTACGTCCCTCTAACTTCCTTTAGTGTTTTTGGAGACGCCGAGGTGCCGGAATTTATTTCCATAGCATTTCTTTTACGTGCTGTTAAATCTACCGACACGAGGCTGGCGTATTTGAGCACCATCAAATACCACGGGACTGACCCAGGATGAACCTGTCGAGTTGGGGTCAGAAGGCCAGAGCCACTCATCCCGGCTAATGGTGACGCGCGAGAATTGCAGGACTAAACAGGAGCCTCTTGAGAGAATCGCTGGGATAGAAAAGGACTGGGAAGTTAGCAGCATTTTTGTTAAGATACAGTGCAGTCCCCGAAATTTTCCTTGCATCACAACGAGAAACTACAGAAAACCTCCTTTACACTGGCTGAAAGTGAGTTCCAATCTATCATACCCGAATCCAAGCCTCACGCAAAGCCACTCCAGTCAGCCTACGCTGAACACTACGTTTCGAGAAATTGAAATCCACAAGTTCCGAGTTGACGTCTCATATGAAACAATATGAAAAGCTGAAGTTTTTCATATTTAAAACAATCTGGCTTGAACTAGCTGTCATAAATACGAGGTATTAAGTTCATTAATAATAATAATACACAGAACTGGCAATAGAAATACAACGCCTGCGGAAGTCAGAACCGGTCACCACAGTTCCAATAGTAATATCATGTAGCGGTGTTATTCCAAAAAGCTTGTACAGTTCTCTGGCGGCATTAAACCTGCATCACACCCACGTTGAACTACAGAAAGCCACCCTCCTGAGCACCTGCCACCTTGCGAGAAAGTTTCTAGGAACGAGATTTTCTCTCACTTACGCCAAACAGCATCAAGTCCCTGGCCGCAGTTCCAGTAATACTGAAGAACAGATTTCCAAAGCGGGAAGATGAGAAGTTGTTTAGCGACATTATCTGTGTATATTTATTGTATAAATGTATATGTAGTAATTATTTCTGTTGTAAATATTTATAGATATATGTACCTATAGTTTCATAAACAAGAGGGTGACTCCTTGCTTAGGCCGAGTCGCCATAAGACCTATCTGTGTCGGTGCGACGTAAAGCCCCCTAGCTTAGGCCGAGTCAGCCCATTATGTTACCGGCACAAGCCGAGCCTTCCTAAATTGATGGAACAATAATAATAATAATAACTATAGATTTACATCTAAACTATTGCTACCTACTATTTGGACTCACCGGACTGGTGAAACGTAGGCCTATTCACAGAAGAGTTTGTAAGTGATGGTAAAGTATTCACTCGGGGGTTTAAATGCAAATGAGAATGACGTATGCTATCCTATTTACAGTAGTCCAGGGAGATTTGCATAAATAACAGGGGTTTTAACAGGCCGTACTCCAAATATCTATGCAAATCTCTTAGCAAATCTGTCGTGACGGCAAGCGAATACTTTATACTCGCTTGTAGGTGTCTGTATGTAGTCCATGAAAACACTCACGCACTACCTCTTGAAGAATCAGCACCTTGGTATAGGAGTAGCATACCTCATTCCTACTAGAAGGCTCGGGTTTCAATACTAGGCCAGCTCAATAATTATAATTTTGGACGGAGAAGCACTCTGATAGGAGAAGTAGCGCAGCCGGTCACGAAAACCTAGCAACATGGCTGATAATGACGTAACGCTGATCAGGTGACACTCAAATACTCGCGAGCCAATTGGCTGCACTGCAGTCGTCTTGGCAAGCCATAGCCATTGATGGGTTACGGTATGATTCCCGTGGTTTTTCAATGGAGAGAAGGATCAACGTAAGCCGAAACTTGTTTGAGTCGAAGATTTACCCTTCTAGAGTCCAGTTGCGAGCGCGTAGTGTGTCGTTGCATCTGCGAAAACAAGCTATATTTCAACGTAGGCATTTGACTGTAGAGATTCTGTCATCTGAGGTTATGTATTGTGCCAGTTATACCAAGCTATGTGTGCATCACATCGCCAGTTTTGCAGGCGCAACGACAATGCACATGTGGATACAGTGAGGTTAACAGTAGGCATGTGATTTTAGAACCTCTCCGGTATTTGAACCAAGGTAAACCAATAGTAAATACTCAATGTTTTATGGAGATGCTTAACTGAGCAGAAGAACAATAAAATGTCGAAAAGATAATTAGTTCTCATTCAATATCAATTTATTATCGGTTTGATTGGTGGGGCCATTACAACTCTCTTATTAGTGCACTAAGTAGGAATCCAATTATCTCAGTAATTGGTGGCCGTGCTAATGAACACCACGCATGCGCACGCAAGGGGTGCAAGCGGGCGTACACTCGCGAGGTCATTGGTCCGTCGTAAAAGTGGTAGGCTTCAATACGTTGCGAGGGATTTGTACAAACATTATTATTATTATTATTATTATTATTATTATTATTATTATTATTATTATTATTATTATTATTATTATTATTATTATTATTATTGTTGTTATTATTATTATTATTATTATTATTATTATTATTATTATTATTATTACCGTGCTCAGGCATTTTAATTTTACGTCATCTAGGCTATCTCCTTGTTAGTTTCGATGGCAGACTAAACTACGAGGAGATCTCTGTTTGATGATCAGTGCCTGAGTTTTAATTAATAGTTTCGATTTGAACATCCGGCCCCGTGGTGTAGCGTGCCTGCTTCTTATGCGGATGCCCCGGGTTCGATTCCCGGCCAGGCCAGGGATTTTTACCTGGATCTGATTACAATTGAGGAGCTATCTGACTGTGGGATAGCGGCCCCGGTCCAGAAAGCCAAGAATAACGACTGAGATGATTCGTCGTGCTCACCACACGGCACCTCGTAATCTCCAGGCCTTCGGTCGCTTGGTAGGTCAAGGCCCTTCGGGGATATTGCGCCATGGGGTTTGGTTTGTTTCGAGTAAACCCCAAGTTAACTTCAACTCGTCATTGTCGTACGATACGGAATTTTGTTCCAGACTACTGATCTTGGGATTTGGTCGCCCACACTCTACCACTCGTGTCCTCATTACGATTTGGTGCAGATCTTTTCAGGCGCATCCCCGACAGAAGTGATCTGCATGAACCATTTTTACCTCTGGCAGAACCTGGGATCGAACCCGACCCTCCTCCAGGTAATAGCGCTGACCGTTGCAGGCAGATACGGTGTTCGGACATTTCCTACTACGAACATTCCATACCACTTGATATTTGATGATATTTCGTACCACTAGGTCGTTATCTACCTGCGACCGGTTTTTCCCTAATCCACAAATATTTACGCCAGGACAATCCGTGCCATTTGATGTAAAACTGGAATTCCATTTCCACGCCAACGGGTGTAATGAACCTGACAATCAAAAACAAAACTAATTCACAACATTTACTAAAGAAAACTTCTATATAATTTTAATAATTGCCCTTTAAACTATACTTATCACTTATGTTTACATAATTATTATCAAAAAGAAGTCGATTTTTTAAGTATAAATCCTGAATCAAAATAATACAATAGAAATATTCATCGTGCTCGGGCGCAATGTTCATGAGGATGGAGAATATTAGTATTTATTGTGAATATCAACTACTGCATTATTTCGTTACCAAGTAAGTAAAATAAAATATTCTGACGAGCTGGCCGACATGAGCTTGAAGGTCAAGCGGAAACAGTAAACTACTGAAAGGTAGAAGTAAATAGGTACTCGCGAATGAAGAATACGAGGTAAGAATTAACACATGTGCCAATCAGATCAGTCGGGCCCGACGGAAGGTTAACATCAGTAGTGGTCACACCGTGCGGAGGCTTCTGCGCCAGTAGTGGACAATGGATTACAAATACTGTAATGAATATATTCATTAGGATATCGTTTTTACTTCGCAATACTTTCCACCTTTTCAAGTGGTACGAAATGTACTCCCCTAAATATTTTAAAGTCATTAGCTGACACTTCACAGGTAATCAGCCGGTCAATTGGTGTCCAAAATGTCCTGGAAGTGGCAGATACTCTAATTTATTTTACGAGACCGTTGGCCATGAAGTCGTAACCTGAAGCCAAAATAATATTACACGTAGACTGAGTTGTCTCCCTTCTTTCTTCGTAAAATATTAATCATTTGAAGTTATACAAAAGGTACAATGTAAAGTAACAGTGATGATAGCAGGGAATTACAGGATTACTTTCTACGTACCAACAATAGGCTTGCAGCATAAGAGACCTCCCTCGAAGATGTTGTATTGACAGGATGATAAACAGCTACCATTCAGAGCTCCAATACTCATCTAGATGAGAGTTTTTGTCTTTCAATAAAAGTGAAAAACTGATGATGGATTCTAAACGGAGTTGAAACATGTGTACAGAGTAAGTGGTTATAAATATGATCGTAAAGCGAGGCGACGTGGAAAACATTGCGTCTTAATAACAGCCATCACACGGGTAAGTTACAGTCGGGAAAAACTTCTGGAGTATAATAGGATAAGGGTTATAGCTACGAGGAATGTTTCTCTGCAAACAGATCATAAACACGTAATATTCTTACTGCTGTATTAGCGGACAATTATAAACTAGCTTCCTTCAGCATTACACTTAGACTTGTTGTTTTGTCTCATTTATTAGCATCGAAAATAATCCGTTCCTCGTGAACTATGAGTATGTGCGAAATACTAAGGACCGAGTGATGTAGCTCCGTGGTACGGGTCACATATCTGTGAGCTTCCATTCTGGAGAGGCTGAGTTAGAACCCCCACCATTAACAGCCCTGAAAATGCTTTTACTAGAGTTGGCTACTATGTGTATGCTTCGAAACATTGAACCGGCGCCTCAACAGAACAGCGCTTCACTGTTTCGAGATTGCTTCGTGTGTCGTGTCGCGTGAACAGAAACAGCACTTGTTCCGTACATGTCGGCTACAGTGACGGTGCTTTGTCTTCTCGCCTCGCGCGTGACATTGCCCTGAAGATGGCCCGGCACTCGTTAATTGACACTTCATGTTCTGAACCGCAATTCAGGTTACTAATAGGACAATGTACTCCGCAATGTAAGGTCGTAGTTTTACACAGGAAAAGATCATTATTTTCAAAGCAAGGTCATACCATAACAGAAAAACGCCCCCGTGTGCCAAGTGCAAAATTTTCCACAGTTACGTTTTTAAACTCAATTTTGAAGTAGATTTTTAAACCGGGTTAGGTCAAGTTGTTATTTTACATATAATACCTACCTTCCACTCTTCCTTGATTTAATTTCTAATTTTATAATCATTCGAATTAATTCATTTAGTTTATTAACTATCTTACTATGCTTTCGTAATTAGTTTAGGTTGTTTGTTAATGTGTGTATAAATTAAGGCCACGGCCAGTTCCTTCGCATTCCTAGGCATTTCCTATCCCATCGTCGCCGAAAGACCTATCTGTGTCGGTGCGACGTAAAGCAAATAGCAAAAAAAATGTGTGTTTAATTCCGATTTCCGACTCTTCTTAAATTTTATTAATCATTTTATAATTATTCAAATTAGTTACTGCTTTAGTGAGCTTTTAACTGTAAAACTGATCCCTTTTAGAATCATTCTAAACGCTTAGTGAAGAAGCAAACGCATAATATTACTACAGTTCTATTATACTATATTACTGTTATACTGTACACCATCTATATATCACTGTATTTTGTACATTTGTTCATTAAATATTTTATGAGCCTCATATTTTATCGTTATCAGGACGTCGAACAGTCATTCAGTGAACTGAACTTAGCTATGAAGCGTGTTTCATGTTTCACTACTGCTTCTCTTGTAGTCCGAGAGCGAGGTGCGCCGTGTGTCGACACACTGCTTCTCTTGTAGTCCGAGAGTGAGGTGCGCCGTGTGCCGTTCGCTGTGCCGTATCGAACGTTTCGAAACAGTGATTGGTATCACTTCGCCCATGTCTACATTTTACACCAGAAAAATGCTGGGACTACGTTGAGACTATGCCTGCTTATTTATCAGACCGTCACGTAAAATCTGTCTGTGTTAGTGTGATGTATTCCTGAATGTGGAGCAGCTCCAGGATGATAATTTCCTGCCCTAATGAGATACATTGTTACAAATTTCAAAAGATATTGTTGGGTATTCATACCCATCTAGAACGTTGAAAACAAACACAAGCAAAAGTAGGAAAACGATTGGAGGAAGCCGTGCTAAGTGGCTCAGATGGTAGAGTGTTAACCTCATTGGTCCTGCCTTACCAATCCTGTGTGGAGGGAAATTTTCTCTCTTGCGTAGTTCTGCGGTGGTTAGTAGATGATGATATGTATTAAGACGATTAAGGGCACACAGTTTCCGAACTGGAGGAATTAGCTGGACGTGCCTGACCGAGAATCAAACTCTGAACCTTCTGAAGCAAAGGCCACTCCGCTAACCATTTAGTCGAGGAGCCAGACACCGGTACATAAAAGAACTGTGTGGCAAAATTCGTGCACGCCGGCGTTTCCTAAAACCGTAAAAGTAGTTAGAGATGTAAAACCGATATTATTATTATTATTATTATTATTATTATTATTATTATTATTATTATTATTATTATTATTATTATTATAAACTGCACATCGAAAATATAGATTTGTCCCTGTTTTACGGTCTGATACCCTTCCTGACGCAAACCCTATATGGAGGGATATAATCACTATTGCGTGTGTCTGTAGTGTGTTGTCTGAATACGAAAAGGAGAATGTCGGGTCAAACACAAACACCCAGTGCATGAGCCAGAAGAATGAATCAGAAGTGACTGAAATCCCCCATCCGATTATTAATCGAACTCGGGGCCCTCTGAACCGATGGGCAGTACGCTGACCATTCAGCGAAGGAGTCGGACACCGGTAGGTAAAAGAACTGTGCGGCAAAATTTCTGCATACCGGCATCTCTTAAAAGTGTAATAAAGTCGTTAGACCTATGTTGTACCAATGCTCTGTGTCACTCTCATAGAACTGTATGAAACATATATCTACAAGACAGCCACGTTATATAGAACGTAACCAACATTTAAGGAATTAATTCACCACCTGCGAAGAAGAAAAATAGGTTATATGAACTCCGGTCCGGATATGATGGATGAAGATAGATCAGAATTAAAGACTGGTGAGCAGTACGTGTGATGAAGGCCGTCTGGGTAAAGTAGAGGAAATGCGTGTCCTCGCCCTGAGGTCGTGGAACTTTTCTCAAGCGCATCCCCAGTAGAGGTAAGCTGCGTGTAGAATTTCAACCACATACCAGCACTCCTGCCATTCTTAAATCTCTGACAGTATCGGGAATCGAATCCGGGTCTCCGAGAACGGCAACTAATAGTGCAAACAGTTACACTACGTTCTTTGAATGGCCTGCGTTTGAAAGGTCAGAGGAATATATTTGGTAAACAACACGTTAAAAATGTGTCAGCATAGAAAAATTTGACGATAAATATGCACATAAACAAATATCGTCCCTGTTTGGGCATTATCCATTATTTTCCTTAAGGCCTCCCAGGCACACATGGATATCCACTCCATCACAACAATATTCACTGTGTTCATTTTCGTATGCTGACGTGTAAAGGAAAATTATACTGTAAGGTCGCGTAAGTAAGTCATGAAAACATGCATTCCTAGAGTGCAGTGCAGTAAGGGTCGATTTTCCTTTAAACTTAATCACAGGAAAATGAGCACACGGATATGTGGCTGGGAGACGTGGCCAGTCTTGAGAAAATAATGGATAGGAAGAGTATTGGGAGATATAACCTTTGGCCCGAACAGCAACGATATATGTGTTCAATCAGTACCGTGTCTACTTTCCCGAGGTGAACATTCTCCCGAATCCCTATTCTCGACTCTGTACAGTACTTGCGCTGAAGTACACACAGGTTACCCCCCCCCCCTCCTTATTTTCTATGACGACCACGAGGTCATTCCTACTCTTAATTAACTGCACGGAACTCCACATCGTCGAATTGCTTGTTGTTAGAACCCGAGCGGTTTTTCTGAACGTCTTCTCAACCATCGTCACACTGACTCTCGGCGTTTCGGGGGGTTATAATTTCCGCCCTAACATTCGTTCATTGATACCCAGATGAGCGTCTCTCGATTACAAGCTGCTCACGAGGTATAAAATGCCCTTCGAAACAATCTGCCACGTGGATTACTCACATTTTCAGCCCAGATACTGTGTAAACTGTTGCCTTCCAGTCAGTGCTGCGACATATTTGCTACTTTCATTGACTGAGGAAAGAGTGATGTAGGTTGGTAAACACTGGCCCCCTAACTGAGTCTGGCATTGATTCCACATCAGGCTCCTCACTTTCATCTGTCCTGTCTGAAATCCCTTGGCCAACTCTTGTTCTTTACCGACCACGACGATATTAAGTTTGTGAGGTCTAGGGAGTCTTTCATTTTCACCCCTCTCTTTTTCTGATATCTTCATCTTTCGAAGAGACAGAGCTCTTTCATTATCCCTGTGATTAAAGTTAATAGATGATGGTCAGCCAGTTGTACTTGCTCTTTGAAACAATAATCATTACCATTACTACTTATGTAGCGGGTTGATGTTCTGAATACAGTAGTACCGAGCTCGATAGCTGCAGTCGCTTAAGTGCGGCCAGTATCCAGTATTCGGGAGATAGTAGGTTCGAACCCCACTGTCGGCAGCCCTGAAAATGGTTTTCCGTGGTTTCCCATTTTCACACCAGGCAAATGCTGGGGCGGTACCTTAATTAAGGCCACGGCCGCTTCCCTCCCACTCCTAGCCCTTTCCTGCCCCATCGTCGCCATAAGACCTATCTGTGTCGGTGCGACGTAAAGCAGCTAGCAAAAAAAAAATACAGTAGTGTGTCTGTGTCACTCGCAGAGTTGTATGTTCTGTGCGTCTCAGGAGACTTGGTACAATTTCAGACAATAGCACCGCCTGGATCGGCGAGGAACAGGGGCGTAACGTTAGGGCGGCCCGGGTCTGTAAGGTCCCCCCTAATGTCACTCTGCATGGAAATGTGAAGGGCGATTTTGTCCAAATAGTTCTTTGTTCTTCATTTTTACTATTTGTACATAGAGGAATCGCATCGAGCAGCAGTTCATTGTGCTGAGTGTAACACATGACAGTTGTAAACGAATGCTTGCCCATGCCGTCCCTCGCAAAAGCGCGACACGTTTTTCACTAAATCCACAGACTGCTTCCAGTCATTCGACCAGGTCAGGAATGGAATGAATGAAGCCCCCATCTAGCGGCGAGGAACTGCACTGGAACAATGATAAATGAGTGGCAGATGAAATTAAATGTTAATGGAGAGTGTTGCTGGAATGAAAGATGACAGGGAAAACCGGAGTACCCGGAGAACAACCTGGCCCACCTCCGCTTTGTCCAGCACAAATCTCACATGGAGTGACCGGGAATTGAACTACGGTATCCAGCGGTGAGGCCGGCGCGCTGCCACCTGAACCACGGAGGCTCCTGCGCCGAATTGTTTTAAAATAATTACAGCAATCAAGATTGATAGCAAAGTATAATATTTTACTTACAAAATGAATCTCTCTTCATGTGATTTGTGTGCACCTGATATCGTATCATGCACAAAATTAGCAGAACATTTAACTGATGTCGCACCTTTATTCGACAACAGTGTACAATGTCAATAAGAAGTTAGTGTATTAACAATCAGTAAAGTTCCCTTTGCGCCAGATTAATAATAGGCTTATCAGTTGCGCGGTTTGATATTTTTCAAACGTTATTTCAACAGTTTTTTTTTATATAATTTTGTTCGTACCGGGCGAATTGGCCGTGCGCGTAGAGGCTGTGAAGCTTGCATCCGGGAGATAGTAGGTTCGAATCCCACTATCGGCAGCCCTGAAAATGGTTTTCCGTGGTTTCCCATTTTCACACCAGGCAAATGGTGGGGCTGTACCTTAATTAAGGCCACGGCCGCTTCCTTCCAACTCCTAGGCCTTTCGTATCCCATCGTCGCCATAAGACCTATCTGTGTCGGTGCGACGTAAAGCCCATAGCAAAAAAAATAATTGTTCGTAAGTTATATTTTCTATCTTGTACGATAATCAAATAAATTCTTATAACTGAGACCTTTATAGTTCTGCAGTTATTTAAAAATTAAACCACCGATCTCTATAGCTACAATCGTTTAAGTGCGGCCAGTATCCAGTAATCGGAGATACTGTGTTCGAACCCCACTGTCGGCAGCCCTGAAGATGGTTTTCCGTGGTTTCCCATTTTCACACCAAGCAAATGCCGGGACTGCACCTTAATTAAGGCTACGGCCTCTTCCATCCACTTCCTAGGCCTTTCCTATCCCATCGTCGCCATAAGACATATCTGTGTCGGTGCGACGTAAAGAAAAGAAAAGAAAAACAAAAAGGAATTAAACCGGAACATCAAGTGGCGCACGGTTCGCAGCCAAGAAGCACTGAGGCAGTCAAATAAAACCTATTAAAATTATTTAATAAAAATCCTATAATAACGAATAATCCCTTTGTGCATATAACATGACAATATGTTGCATCATTTCTACGTGTTGTAATTAAATTTACATTAAGATATTCACAGGTTCTACATTTTATTTCACGACGCCCGATTTTAAATCTTGGTAGGTGGGCCCGTATCACATACGTTACGGCCCTAGTGAGGAAAGCAACTGAAAACTACCGTACCCATCTTTTCCCTGTTCAGTAACGCCTATGCTATCGCGGATGGCTGAGCTATTTGGGATCCAACATGTTTCAAGCCAAAAACTCGACATTCATACATTAAAGCAAGTTCAGAGTTGAAGCTAAAATCCTTCAGTTGCGTCTTCACGGTTATTAACCAGTGCCCGACAAGCTACTCAAGGATTATGCACTAATGAGGGGAAAAAAGACGCCACTAAGCCAAGAGGGACGTCATGTGAAGGAAAAACGTTCGCAGCAAAGAGGAGACGCCATTGATTTCTCAGCGCTGTCGTGTCCAGGTGCTAGAGGCCGTCATTAAGGGACAATAAAAGAGAAATGAACGCACCCTCCTCCCTCTTCTTGCTTCGGGCGAAAAGAGGAAGAAAAGAGGGCAGACACAAATTAATTATCGAGTAGCAGAAAGTAATATCGCGAGCAGTAATTATTGATAGATTACTGGGCCCGCTTGCTTGTGACTGCAGCTCCTCGCCTCGTTGGGTGCTGGACACTTGAGAACTTGATACACTCTGAACCCATAATTCTACGGTGAGAAAAATTTTTATTTTTCCCAAATATTTATTTGGTATTCAGAAACTACTGTATGTTTGAGGGCAGCCATTTTGCGCTCCCAAGAGCCCGATGTTGCGTGGGAAGGTTCCCGCAAGGCGAGCTCGTGGATTGCCGGGACACCTCGGTGGAACTCGAGTGCCCGACAATTTTCTAAATTAATGAATTCTGCACAACGAGGGATTTTGACAAGATAGTAAAGGAAGAAATAAATAAGCAAAATTATTCATATACCCTCTGTGGAGGTAGTGACACCAGGGACAATTTAGATGCAGTTAAGCCCAAGTGTGTGTTAGCGTGAGAACAGCGAGCTAGTTACACGTGCCAAGGTCGTGGGCAGAAGAAAAACGCGCGAAACGCACGGGCAGAAACAATTTATTTCTCCTGTTGTGAGTGCAGAAAAATTATAAAATTAACATCGAACATAAGTGCAAGTCTGTCCGGAGTTCTGGGACAAGTCTTATCAAAATTGGTCTATTAGAAGCAAATTTGGCAGATTTCACCACCAAGCCTCATAGAGGGGATAGCGTCCTTCCGGAAATTATAAAAGAAACCCCCCACCGTAGATTTTGCAGTGTCGATCTGGAACTTGAAGCCGCGGGAGCTCGTGCCCGTCGTCATTAGAAATTCGCGCCAGATTGACCGACAATATTTCAATACATGTTCGTGGCTAAAGTCCATATATTTAGTAAGAAGAAAAGTGAATTGGAGAAGCTGTGAACGTTTGCAGACGAACTGGGAAGGTGTAGGCTGGTTGAAAAATACACAGCAGATTTTATTTTTATCATTTCCTGTACTCTTGTAAGTGAAGAAGGTCTGGGGGAAGCGATTCAAAATAGTTCGACTCCCTTATCGGCCGAACACCTGTTCTTGTTGAAACAACGGGGAGAGAAACCACTCTGGGAGACGCATCAGACAGTTATAGCCGACTGCAGAACGAGGGAAGTTCGTGGTGCAAGTTACAAAGAAAATGCATTATTTATGGTAATTTTAATCTCGTGTGTGTGTGAAGGGTAGTGTTTGGATGAGTGAGTTTTTAAATATGAAAATGTTATCTGTGAAAATGAGGGGCTAAGTACGAGGTTGCTGGGATGATGCAATCAGAATGCTGAGAATGTCACCAATGTGCAGGTCTGTCTATTTTATATTATGTTGTAGTTAGTAGTTAGTTACTGTCTGTCCTAACCAAATTTCCAGATGATTGTCGGGTGAGATTCGTAATTATCAGGCGAAAGGCGTTGTAAATTTTGGTCAGCGTGTGAAAATTTCAGTGTGTAAAGTTCATGTCAAGAACGGTAAAATGCGACGCTTAAAATTTTGTGTTGAGATGAGATATCATTCAAAGTGTGGATTTGTGAACGTTATAAGTGTAAATTTGTCGTGGCGAATATTGTAATTTCAGGCGTCAGTTGCATTCAGAAATGTTGGTCAACAATAATAATAATAATAATAATAATAATAATAATAATAATAATAATAATAATAATAATAATAATGTTTACCGCGGGTTAAGGAAATTCCTCTTTGTTAAATTACATTTAACCAGTTATTTTTACAAGGATCGTAAGCATATTTAGATAATGTCAATAAAATTTGTTAGAGTCGCAGTCGTTAATGGGAAGGAAATTGTGAGACATCGTGTATACTTGAATTGCGAAAGGTCGATGTGTGCTCTTGGATTCTTGAGGTCCGAAAGCCTTAATAATAGTAAAGTAAGAGATGTGGTTAATAATGGTTGTCGTTTTCACCAGGGGATCGATGTATGAAAAAGGATCTTGAAGGAAAAGGAATTGAGTGCGATGAATTGATATGTATGTGGAGACGAGATAGATGGGAGTAATACCGCTGGAAAGCGAGGAGAAAGAGTGTTGAGACAAGTTGTATTTTTGTAGAGGAAGTATTTAGGAACAGGCTGTGTGAAACAGGCTGTATTGTTTTCCGCAATCAATCCGAATTTGAGATAACTATGATGTGAAGCATTGTGAAATTTATAGAAAGATTCCAAGTGAAAACGACTCTTGTAAAATGTTACAGTCTGGGTAATACACATCCAGTGATCTATGTGCGTAAAGCCCGCATGGATGATAAGAGAATGAACGATCTTCAGGATCAAAGAGCACTTTGGACACACGGTTGGGTTATATTTAATTTGTTCATTGGGGAGGTCATGGATAAGATGGTTGGAATTGATGATAGGCGATCTGAGAATTTCGAATGCGATGGTGATGATTATTATTTTGAAGGCGTCCACTAAAAGGGGAAATGTGTGTTGGGAATTTTCATTTGCTTCCCTAATATTTCAGTGCACAGGCTGAGATTGTGTTCGAGGTGGAGAACCGTTCGTCACGTCTATTTATTTTTGAGTTCACATATTATAATGAGGTAGACATTTACTGTATTTTTCGAGAAGTAGACACTTACCGTGTTTCGACTTGTATTCTTTTGATAAGAGACGTAGTTCCGTCGTGCGTATTTTTTTGTCTGACCAGATTCAGTGTTACTGTTGGAGGTTTGTTTGAGAATTGCATTTCGCCTGATATGTTAAGGGAGACGTAGTACGACCCACTTTGACGCCCGACGATAGATTTAGGACGTCATGTGTTTATTCTTGGAGTCATTGATGGTGAGACGTCCTAGGTCACGCCCGACGATAGGATTTGGAAGGCATCATGTATATACTGATTAGGTTTAGGGTGTACAGATTTCAAGTGAGCCCGACGATAGGTCTGGGATGGTAGCTGTACACACTCAAGTCTCGGTTAAGATGTTCCTTTTCTTTTGTTTCTTTTGTGAAGTGGCCTGGTTGAAGGTAGCCATTACAGTGCGATATGATTTATTGTAGAGGGTCTATGCGAAGCTCTCATTGAGATAACGGGACTGCTGTTGACAAACGAGGGCTGTCTAAGTGTGGGACATCGACCCGATCTAGATTAAACATTTTTACTGTGTTTCTTCGTGCGTGTTAAGCTGTATGACTTCGTGATGTTAATTTATTTTTACGGACTTTATTGTTTCCTCGTCTTGACGTCCGTTTTCATTGATAGTGTGCATATTTGACACTCAGTGTTTGAGAATGAGACTTGAGTTGCGAATGCGGTTTCGATTCGTCAGCCAGTAATTTTATTTTATATTTTAATCTTGTCATATTTTCATTCGTATTCATAGCTAGAATAAGTAAGTAATCACTTTACCAGTAGTGTGTTGGGACAGACAGTAAATAGAGAGATCTGTACTGGTAGCATTGTTGTCAAGGGAAAGAATTCCTTAAAATTGTAGTAAATTTTAGCGTGGACTGGTAAATTTATTAAGCATAATAAACCCATTTCTAACCTGAAAATCGGTTCAATAATAATATTTTCAAGTGACTTTTCACTTTTTGATTAACTTCAGTGTTTGGCATTTCTTCTAAATGCATGATTAGTAAGTGTTTCCTGCATTTCGCAGTTTTGTTCCTTTAGAACGACTTAACGTAAGATCCTCCCGGATCATGTTGTTGTTGGTTCCTTCCGAACAGTTGTTTGGGGTGATGCACGTTTAGCATCGGGACTACCTTATCACTTAAGGGTGTCATGAATGACAAATACATGGTGGAATTTTATTTCAATTGTGAATGATGCCATTAACTTGTAGTGAACACCATGCTTTCCCATAATATTTCGCAACCTATCCAAAGCAACTGATAGTCAGTTTGGTTCGATTAAGGGTCCATTCGGCGGATGTTCCGTATCCGTGAAGGGTATTTGACTGGTGGATAACCTTAATTAAGAGAAAATCAGGCGTTCTAATTGTTGAAAGTCAGATTTTCCACGGATCGTGTGGATTAACTCTCAGTTCTCGTTTGGAAAATAGGCGCCCGGTTTTCAGGTCTTCCCTTTTTCAGTTTTTCAGTTTCGCTGTCCACTAAAATATTAGCTTCTCCGAAGCAACTCTTCGACATTGGAAGAAACGAAGTGACGTTATGTAATGTGACTGTGTTTGGAACTTTTCAAAAATCAATAATTAAATTTTTTAAATATATTTTTGTGGCAAGAATGCATATTAAATTAACGATGTTATTGTGCTCTTTCAGTTTAATAAAAGTTAGTAAGCACATTTTTGCTCCTCATTTCAAGTAGTTAGGCTTTCTTCTGAACCCCATCGTTTGGTTAAGATCGTGACCGAATTTATTCCCGCAACGACCCAAGATTCAAGAGTTCTAAATTGTTCTACTATAGCAGCCGTGGCCGACCAACGATGGAATGGTAAGTTCAAGGGTTCAACTCCACTACAGAGAAAAACAAGTTCAAATGATAAATGCGGACGTGTCGCAGACCGAATCCAGAGCGTCCCGATGACCACAATCTTCACTATAAACTAGGGTTCTTATTCGTCACAGTTTTTTCCGGGACAGGACCAAATTACGGTTATCTGTCCTGCTGCTGAAAATATTGTAAATTGAAATCTGTGCCGGATTTTTCTCAATGCAAAGGGACATCACATCACGTCACAAAGGGACGCACATGCCCGTCATATGAGTTACTGTATATTGAAATTTCGTCAGATGGGAATGATAATTCGACAGTGGGAAATCATCACCTACATATAACATCTGTCAAGAACATTGTAGATATTTCCTTCAGTTGTAGTTGAAATCATTTTTCGTCTACCCGTGACTAATGCTTCGGTTGAGCTTGTGTTTTCGCTCATCAGTTCATTTTGAAGTGGAGAAAAGAAACGGAACAAAATAATTTGTACATGAAATCCGTAGCTCATAGCTCCAGCAAGTACTTCTATTGCAGAAACCGAAGTGGTGAAGATAAGTCCGGCCCTTCTCCAGTCTAGAAAAAACACCGCGAGAGTTTGCTGGCATAATTCTACATATTATGATTATTATTATTATTTCCCCGTAGGCGTCTTCCAGGGACCACGTGACAATTTCAAAGGTCCATCCTTTGTTGTTCCTCCTTCCTCCATTACTCCTTCATCTGCTCACTGTGTCTCCTTTTTCTCTCCTCATACCATTTTGAGCCTGTTTTTTTTTCTCCCGACTTTGGAATCGTTCCTTATTTAACACTTCCTTTCTAAATCCCCTCTGTTGCTGCTTCTCTCGTATATTGTTTTCCAATTCTTTCTTGACTTCATGAATCCAGGTTGTTGTTCACTTCTTGTTCCAAAGATATTTGAAGATCCCTTTGGCTAACCTGTTGTCAACCATTCTCATAAATGTACTATTATTATTATTATTATTAGTATTATTATTGTTATTATTAAATATTACTATAATTTTAAGACCGAGGAAGAAAGTTATTTAAATTATCTGGAAGATACCCATCAATTTCACTTGCATATGTACTTGACTGTGGTTTTCTCAGATATATTTTTATATGTCCCGGATTATGACCATTTGAGTATAGCAACGCTAGAGATACTTTTTCACTTTTCATACGTCCAGTCCCCTATTCTCTGAGAAATCACTATGCGCCTTCACAAACCTCTATTTTCACTAGGTTTTTGGCCTTGTTTAGTTTAATTCTTCTTCTTCCTCCTCCTCCTCCACTTTTCCCGTGTCCTTGTGTGGTCACGGTTGTCATCTGTGTCGCATGCGCATGATTCTGTTTTACTGCCGGATACCCTTCCAGACGCGTATTTCTGTGGGGATAGACGATGTGGTTTAGTATGCATACGTGAAGAAATGTGTCTCTCTTTCTCCAGTCGCTCCACTCATGACTGAGTATCATGACCCAAGGACTTTGTTGTTTCTCTTATAAGCTGATACCACTCTGTACGTACTTGCGTTTTCCGGACAGTAACTCTCCATGGTAAGTCCATGATCTCTCTTACTTGATCAACCCATCTTGTTGCGACCCGTCCTCGTGTCCTTGAGCCAGAAACTTTTCCTTGGACAATTAATTTTTCCAGGTTGTCATCCTCTCTTCTCATAATGTGACCAGAGAATTGCAGGATTCTCTGGTACACAACTTGGCATAAACTTTCTTGTATTCCAATTTCCCAGATGACAGAATCATTTGTTCGCCTGGCTGTCCACGCTATTCGCAACATCCTTCTCCAGCACCACATTTCAAAGGCGTTAATTCGGTTCCTGTTTTACCTTTTATGGTCCAAGTTTTGCATCCATACAGGAAGATCGAGAACAGAAGCGAATGGACTAATCTTTTTTTCGTATTCATAGATATTGCTCTATCTTGCCAGATCTTCTTTAATTTTGCCATAGGTGTACGTCCTAGAATGATGCGACGTTTGATTTCTTTTTCGCAGCTACTTTTATCCTCGATTATTGGACCAAGATAAGGAAATGACAGACTCTTTGGAGAATGTTAAGGTGCTGTGGCAGCTGAATTTCTGCACCTTTGTTGATAATCATTAGTTTTGTCTTGTTCCAATTAATTTCCATGCCAAGTTTGTGACTTTCCTGTTGTACACGATCCATTATCTCGACAAGCTCCTGTACACTGCTGGCTACAAGTGTGGTGTCGTCTGAAAAACGGAGGTTATTAATTCTCTTGCCACCAATCGAAAATCCTCCTTCCCAGCTGTCGAGGGCATGCCTCATGATATATTCACCATAGATGTTAAACAATGTGTATTCAGACAAAAACAAACACAAGGACCCAGTTCCCGAGCCAGACAGAGCACCCTTATCATTACAATAAGTTTATTATTATGTTAAAATATTTTCAGTTGTTTTCCATTTCTATTCTAGAAACAAGAATTCTATGTCCATTTCCTTCCCAGTCTCAGTTGCTGTGTGGATTCATATGTAGTGTATTCTAAACTTCTAGAATTTCAAAATAAGAAGTACATTCAATTACCGGGACGTGATAGCCATGTGGTATCGTCTCTGGCTTCTGGGCGGCCAGGGTTCGATTTCGGGCCAATGCATATGGATTTTATGAAGCGAAAATTCACGTCTCATTGTTGCGGATTCCATGTAAATCTAGGTGCCCCATAGGTGTGACCACGACATCAGCAGTCACAAAGAACTGCAGGCATGTTTATGATTCAGTTGTTATTTGTAATGCCTTTCCGTTAGATGGCGCGATAGCCTCGCAGCAGCGGCAGGAAGTTGACGTAATTGGAATACTTAGTTACTGTTGTACTCAATTATTTATTGTCAATTAAGAGCTCGTTAGGGCAGCGAGTGCTACACACGATGTATATGGCGCTGGAGAACAATAACACATATTTAAGGGAAGCTTAAGTTAGATTAATGTAATTAGATGACCATTTAGGTCTTGAACATACTGGAGTATAGGCTCAATTTCATAAGAGTTTTCTCGGGCTTGCAGGTCCACTTCCAACAGCGCTCGGCCATGACTTGCCAACTCAAAGTTGATCATGAACACCCAGATTAGCCTTTGACATACAGCAGTACGTGTACCCCAAGGGGCAGAGGTTGGGCCGCTCTTCTTCTCGTGCCGTCTCACCACGCAAGGTTGCTGACCATCATGATCAGTTGTATCAGACTGGAACATGTGACCGAAATGACCTGCTTTCCTCCGTTGTGCGAGGGTTAAGATTTCACATAATTTTCCGGCACGACGGAATATCTCCTCGTTGGTCACGTGGTATATCCACATTTCAAAGTCCTGTGCTCGGTTAAATGACGAGCCTTCGGCACGGAAAGGCAGCTCCGTAACGCATACACGATTCGCCAAGGAGTGTTCAGAAACACAAGTGCCAAGCGTTTGGCAAACAATGGTCTGAATTGTCTAAAGCTATGACTGATTATTATTATTATTATTATTATTATTATTATTATTATTATTATTATTATTATTATTATGTTATTCGTTTTTACGTCCCACTAACTACTTTTCTGACGGATTTATAACACGCTGCGGTACCGGAGTTTTGGCCTGCAAGAGTTCTTTTACGTGCCAGGAAATCTACTGTCACAAGGCTGACGTATTTGTGCACCTTGATATAACTTACCACCAGACTGAGACAGTGTCGAACCTGCCAAGTTACGGTCACAAGGTGAACACCTTAACCGTCTGAGCGACTCAGTCCGGCATTATTATTATTATTATTATTATTAGTAGTAGTAGTAATAGTAGTGGTTGTAGTATCGTCATTACATCGGTATACCTGTCTCTGAAAGTTCTCTACTGGGTTCTTTTCTGTTATGGAAGTTACGGTCATAATTTCTAATTATCTCTCACAGCGAAGTTAGTTAAGAGGATAAAAATGAGACAAAACCGTGTGTGGCATGACAGAAGGAGAACGCTACGGCTCACCCCTTCACTTAGCGTTGTTACTTGCCGCTAATAGTCCGCTCCTTCTGCTTCCTTTCTCCGTAATTCGCTTGCGCTAAGTGTGAGGAGAACATGAAAGAATTTCACGAAGCTCCCAACACAAGTGCTCGAGAGGGAAGAGAAGGAGCACGCTAGCTAGCATTATGAAGAAATCATGTTTGGTTGCTATGACTACGGAGAATCCACCCCCGCCCGCGCCCTCCGCCCGCGCCCTCCGCCCACCAAAACTTCTCTGCCCGCCACTCGTTTTCTTTATTATTGCCTCACCCTGAAAGGGTGTTGGACTTTCTAAGGAGAGGAGTGGTTTTGCCAGAGCGCGCCATATTGGATTTTCTCTTTCTGCTTCTTTTCTCCAGACATTCTATTTCCCCTCTCCTACTTCACTCATTGGCAAGGCAGAACACACAAAAATAACTACTCCATAAGCACTTATTTTCTTTTGGAAACACTATAGAGATGACGTCCTCTGTCCTGTTTCCTCACCACATTCACTGACAGACTGTCCTTCCTTTCAGCTCTTTGGAACCTTTGACGTATTCAAATTATGGCGGTGCTTGCTGATCAAGATCGAAGCCTGCGAAATAGAATTTAGATGGTTTCTTAGAAGTAATATGACGAACTCAAATGGCCACGAAACGCACACAGTACAAGCCTGAAAGTTCAGTGCAGATGACAGTAGGTTCAGGGAGTAGACACAAAGAATAGCAGAGCAGCAGGTACGGTCACATGACAACAGTATGTTTGGATGTAAAGCTTAACGGGCTTCCAAATATTTTATCCAATAAATGCAATGAGAAGATAATGAGATGAAAGCTTGTATTTGATATATTAAAGTATATGCCCTATTTTAATATTAGTCTTCTTCTTCTTGTCTGGCTCCATGGCTAAATTGCTAGCGTGCTGGCCTTTGGACACAGGGGCCCCGGGTTCGATTCCCGGCAGTGTCGGGAATTTTAACCATCATTGGTTAATTTCGCTGGCACGGGGGCTGGGTGTGTGTGTCGTCTCCATCATCATTTCATCCTCATCACGACACGCAGGTCGCCTACGGGAGTCAAATCGAAAGACCTGCACCTGGGGAGCCGAACATATCCTCGGACACTCCCGACACTAAAAGCCATACGCAACTTCTTCTTCTTCTTCTTCTTCTTCTTCTTCTTCTTCTTCTTCTTCTTCTTCTTCTTCTTCTTCTTCTTCTTCTTCTTCTTCTTCTTCTTCTTCTTCTTCTCCTTCTCCTTCTTCTTCTTCTTCTTCTTCTTCTTCTTCTTCTTCTTCTTCTTCTTGGTGTTTACTCTGCAGTGGAGCGGGGTGTGCTGTTTTGCAAGCCAATCTCCACATGCTTCTATTGAGTGCGTCGCGTCGTTTGGAACAATATGAACCTAGCTCACGTCTTCTTAAAGACGATTTCTTGGGTTGACCATGTGTCCTATTTCCAGATGGCGTCATGCGAAGTGCCGTCTGTACGATAGATGCACCTTCTCTACGCATTACATGGCCATACCACCGAAGTCGGGTCTCATGCTTCTTGTCTATAATTGGGGCAACTCCCTTGATAATTCGGATGTCCGTGTCGGTGGCATAATAAAACAGTGCTGGCTAATAATAATAATAATAATAATAATAATAATAATAATAATAATAATAATAATAATAATAATAATAATAATAATGTCCACCTATGTGGTGTAGTGGTTAGCGTGATTAGCTGCCACCCCCGGAGGTCCGGGTTCGATTCCCGGCTCTGCCACGAAATTTGAAAAGTGGTACGAGGGCTGGAACGGGGTCCACTCAGCCTCGGGAGGTCAACTGAGTAGAGGTGGGTTCGATTCCCTCCTCAGCCATCCTGGAAGTGGTTTTCCGTGGTTTCCCACTTCTCCTCCAGGCGAATGCCGGGATGGTACCTAACTTAATGCCACGGCCGCTTCCTTCCCTCTTCCTTGCCTATCCCTTCCAATCTTCCCATCCCTCCACAAGGTCCCTGTTCAGCATAGCAGGTGAGGCCGCCTGGGCGCGGTACTGGTCATCCTCCACAGTTGTATCCCCGACCAAGAGTCTGAAGCTCCAGGACACTGCCCTTGAGGCGGTAGAGGTGGGATCCCTCGCTAAGTCCGAGGGAAAAACCGAACCTGGAGGGTAAACAGATGATGATTATGATAAGAAGAAGAAGAAGAAGAAGAAGAAGAAGAAGAAGAAGAAGATATCGTCAGATATTCTAGATGTGGGCTTCCAGTCACTGCATTAACCGTGATAACGTAAGTGCTGGCTTCTCACTGTTCGGGTATCTGCTAATGTGAGTTACCTGCAGCCATCTGTAACGGCCAACTTGCTTGTTTTCTCTTTAGTAATTTGAGGTTGGTCACATCTTATTTGAAGACTGACCAAAAATTCACGTTAAACAGCCTTAAGAGGGATCTAAATCTTCACCTCGTTTAGTTATTAGAGTCCTACTTGACCGGATGTGCATACTACAGGTTAAATGAAATAATCGAATACTCTGACGCCCGGCTATGTGGGCAAACCACCAAACGTTTCTGTGAAACAGTATTGTATATCGTCGTTGGCCTAGAAAAACCGCTGTTCTGAGATATATTGCAAGGTTCATTATTGCAGTAACTGTATCAACGAATTTTCATTCAATGATACATGTGCTGCGGGTCAATATTTCTTCCGTCAGCATTGTCACAGCGGTATTTTGAGAAGCAATGACGATACCTTGGTATAACCGAGTATGAAATATCCTGCAGGGTCTTTTCTATGTAAAACGTGTCCATTCTAGTTTATCTCATTTGCCGTAGAATCTTAGCATCACCACCACCACAAACAACATCTTAGTCATGTCTTAACTACCAATATGAGTGAGAAAATAATTTTGTTTCGATTACTGTATAAACCAAACCCCATGGCGCAACAGGCTCACCAAGAGACCGCTGCTCAGTCCAAAGGCCTGCAGATTATGTGGTGTCGTGTGGTCAGCACGACGAATCCTCTCGATCGTTATTTTTGGCTTTCTAGACAGGGCCCGCCATTTCATAGATAGCTCATCAGTTGTAATCAGGCAGACTGAGTGGACACCAACCCAGGTAAAAATCCCTTACCTGACCAGAAATCGAACTCGGGCTTCCGGGTAAGAGGCAGGCACACTAATCCTACACCGCGGGGCTGGCTTTGATTACTATATACTAATCATAAATTAATTGAATAAGAACACTGCGGGAGCAAAAAAATATGCGATACTTACATAATTTTCAACAAAATTCCATCCTCCCACTTAAGCTGTGAGTTAAAATATACAAATGCCTATGGACGGCGCTTAAAAACACTACCACGCGAGTACAAAATGTACGTTTTTCACCAGAAGGAAAAAAATATGAAACTGAAAACTTGGCCTAGAAATCGTAGGTATTGGTCTTTTATAATGAAATATCTCAATTAATGTGAAGTAAATAACATTCGCGCTGTTGTTTTTCAAGCTGCAAGCAAGACCGATCACCTATGAAATGTTCGGCCGAGTGCAACCGTCACATCACGGCCGTCGAACTCAAAGTAAGAATAAACCAGTTTCTACGGACTCTAGCAATTCACACGAGCAGAATATAGTACACATAAGCAATTTGGCAAGACGACTACGAATTATTTACCCCAATAATCCTATTTATATATATATATATATTGGAAACTTGGAATAAAATCATTATGAATAACGCGCTTGCATTTTCTGCCCGTTACCGGAATGGAATGGAGAAAAGACTGAATGGTAGCATGGATGTGATCCAGCACTACCGAAGCGCCTGAACGGCAGACAGCCCGCCGTTTCGATTTGGTGAGCGGTTTGCATAAGCCAACATGATTGTAATCTTAGGGGTAGACCGGATATCTACGAGCTCCCTCCTGCTGGAATCACGCCAGACAACCAGATTACATAGACTAGTATGTATTGCAAATTGCGATGAATTTTATTATATCTCGGATGGCTTTTTTATTCATGAAATAAATCCAAAATTGTTAATAATGTGAACAGATTCGTGAAGTGTGCACTGCTGGTTAAATTGTGTATGTTTAAATGAAATCAGCTGATGTCCACTGTAGGAGCGGATGTAATATCTACACGTAGTGTGATACAGTCACTACGTTTCATGGCTGGGAACCAAGTTTCTGGAACGATGACCTGTAACTAAGAATGTTTCAAACTTCCAGCAAGCATTGCGGTTAACTTGTTCGCGTTTTGAAACTATCTGTTGTTAACGGGTCATTTTTGTAGAATTTCAGTGGTCAGTGGGATCTGTTGGAGATGAGTAGTAGCAGAAGAGACGGAGCACAGTCAATGTTGATCAGATTTAGGCGGTATGACATCTCATTTGTTCGGCGAGCACTCCTTGTTTCTGTTTTCAACCTCATCATCGTTCTGATTCAAAGGAGCAGATGATCTCGTTGTTATGCACCTTGGAAAGAGTGGTAGTGGTGGTGATGATGGATATCATCCTCTATTACCACTAATCAGAATTAAGGCATCGGCCAAAAAGAGACAAGGGCTACGAACGGTGTGAAAATAAAAGAATTCCTAGGCCTCACAAATCTTTACCGTCGGAGAGAGGTCGGGTAGGAAATATGAAATTGAGGTGTGTAGACAATGCCAGACTCAGTTAGGGGTAGCGTGACCGCCAACACACACTCCCAAGTTCTGAGCCCCCGCGCCCATTCAGTCGCCTTTCAAGATATACTTTACAAAGGCAATCACGACTATCTCTCCTTCTCACCGATAGTAATAATAATAATAATAATAATAATAATAATAATAATAATGTCATTGGTTTAACGTCCCACTAACTGCTTGTCGGCGTACGGTTTTCGGAGACGCCGAGGTGCCGAAATTTAGTACCGCAGGAGTAATTTCACGTGCCAATAAATGTAGCCTACTGACACGAAGCTGACGTATTTGACCACCCGGACTGAGACAGGATCGATCCTGCCAAGTTGGGGTCAGAAGGCCAGCGTCTCAGCCGTCTGAGCCACTCAGCCTGGCTCAGCGAAGTTCACAGTGGCAAAACAAATTTTGACTAGTGAATATTCGCGTTGGGATTGACTCTATCAGAAAAAAATTTTCTTGACATAAACTGTCCAAAATTAAGTTAAAGGAATTTTTGCTTCAAACATACCTAATTGAAGATGACTGTTTTCAAAATACCAGTAGGCCCTACAGAAAAATTGGTGCCGCATTTTCCTGTGGAAAAATCAAATGACGACACCCCGCCTGACTCTAACGCGAAGTTCATGTGTTCGATTCTCGGCCAGTTCAGCGACATTTAACTGGATCTGAAGGCTGGTTCGAGGTCAACTCAGCCTGATTAGAATTGAGGAGCTATCTGGCGGTGAGGTAGCGGCCGCGGTCAAGAGGATTCATGGTGCTGACCACACGACACCCCGTAATCTGCAGGCCTTCGGAGGTGTTGCGCCATGGGGTTTGGTTTGGTTTGGTGTTATGTCTCTCGGTTAATTTCAGATGACCGCCAGCCACAAGAGACAGACAGAAAAACCAATATTTGTTACGCCTCGCTGACTACTTATTCGGTTTTCGGAGTCGCCAAGGTGCCGGAATTTTGTCCCAAAGGCGTTATTTTTACTTGACGGTAAATCTACTGACACGAGGTTCATGTGTTTGAGCACCTTCAAATACCACCAGACTGAGCCGGGATGGGACCTGTCAAGTTTGGTCAGAAGGCCAGCGCTCTAGCGTCTGAGCTACTGAGCCCGGCACAAACCCAAACTGATCTGAACTTATTTTAAAGTTTTTAATGTTCCTAATCCGTCAAATAAAAATAAACACGAGGCATTAGGTAAAATGCAGACAATATGATAATGTGTGATGTGTGAAGGTCGGAATGTTGCAGAGGAACAACATTTGCTCCTCACTTGGTATGTATGCAGGCAGCGGCTCCGCGGCACTCACCATGCATTTTGCATCGCGCTTTGCTCGCCAGAATCTGATCTGCGATATGAATATGGGGTCGGCAGATGAATATTTTAAATCTCTGTCAGCTGCTCGCACTACGCCTGCACTGGACCCGTCCATTTCGTTACATGGGATTTACATTTTTAAACCACACTGACAGCAGATCCAATCTGTTCACAAGTTAAATCTAGGATACCTGTGTCTGTTCTCGCCATACGTCTTGCATTCGGAAATGAATTGACCCCCTTGATAGTTCTTATTATTCTGTCGCTTTTCCCAGATCCTGATGGGGTCACGAGTGCGAATTGCATTGCGCATGTTCTTCCTGAAGACAACACTGTGTGGAGGGATATATTTACTATTGCGCTACTGTGATGTGTTTGTGAGTATCAGGAGGAATACGTTTGTACAAAGACCCAGTCAGAAGAAAACATTAGTCACAAATATTGTATACATGCGGGGGGAAAATAAAACAGAATACATAATAACGCAGAGCATATTTATAAGATTTTTGCGTCTGAAACTCAAATCTAAAAACCATGATTTTTTCTTATTTTTTAAAGTCACTCTACAACGTAGTATGTTGCTGGCGACGCAAGGATGAGAAAGGGCTAGGAAGCAGTCGAGGCCTTGATTAACGTACAATCCCAGCACATGCCTGGTGTGAAAATGGAAAACCACGGAAAACTATCTGCAGGACTGCCAACGGTGGCATTCAAACGCACTATCTCCCGAATGTAAGTTCACAGCTACACGGACCCTAACTGCGTGGCAAACTCACTCGTTATGAAATAATGTAATGGACTATTTGTAAAATATAACAATTTTTGCTACACTGGTTTATAAGTTACGGCATTTCAACATCCAATGATTAATAATATTTGATGATTATATTTAAATACAAAATGCAATACTCCCCTTAAAATTTAGCGCATTTATCCCAATAATATGCTGAAATATAGTCTTTATCCGCTCGGAGGATGAGTCACATTTCACTAAGGTTTAAGTTGTATCAGAGACGAGTTTAAATAAGATTACACGAAAAGAACATGAAATGAACATCCTCTTCAGTCCATCTGCTTATCTCTGATATCCCAGTCATTCTGTTTTCTCTTCATTGCTTAGTTGTTACAGTAAAACCTGAATTTAGCGGAACGTTTATGAACCGGAAAAAATTTTCCCTGTCTCGTGAATTATGGTTTAATATTTATGTAAGTTTACCTGTAGTTAGTGGAAATTGTCTGACGCGGGAACGTAATGAAACTTCTCTGCTATTACGAAAAAAATATGTGAATCTCCTTCATAACCCTATTCTGTACGTGTGTATTCCGAGTGCGCGAGGGAGCATTCAGCCAGGAAATGCTCGTCTCTGCGCTCGATGCTGTATTTAGGATCGCAGAAGCAGTGACGGTAGTGTCACCAAAGACGGTACGTCAGTGCTTCCAAGTTTGTCTCACACCCTGACGAAGGAACCGTAATGAACAACTAACTCTCGAACAGCGTAATTCTAGAAGTTTAGAGATCGTCACCTCCAAGAAAAGAATACAGAACTCGATGGCGATGATGAGGATAACAAATACGATGAATAATATGGTTTATGCAACATGAAATCCTGCCGGCATGTCCTAGCATCCGTAAATAAAAACATCCAGCCTTCTTCGCTAGCGGAAAATAACGCGTAATTGTTCGAAATTATTTGCCATGACCGCATATTATTTGAGAACCGTTCTACCAGCAATAGTTGTGTCCAGCGTACTGCCATTGGTGTTATTTCTATAAAATGTGTACACACTGTACTGCTGTGCACTGTGATGACGATCTAAGCAAGTGTTACAGCTGATGAACTAGTGTAGCCTATATGAATGTGTGGTTGTTGTCATTATTGTATCTACTACCGCACAAAATCATATACATCTGCTGCTGGATTATCTAACGGAGGTATATACTTATGATTTTCAATTTTATTTTTGATCACCTGTATAGAACGGAATCCTGAACACATCAGGCCCCTTGAATTTCCGCTGAGGACAAGTTTTTCTGTTTTTTTTTTTTTTTTTTAAATTATGCATGCATTCTATAATCTAGGCTTGCGGTACAGTCTAATAACAAAATCGGCAGTCTACGGAGTTTTTAATAATACCTCCCCCATTGGTTGGTGTACGTGCAGGTTGCCTAAGTTGCAGTGACTGAGGTTCCCCTGTGTCGGATCTCGCAAGTGTTTGTACATTATAACGCCATCGATTGCATCACGTTTCATTTCAAGAACTTCAATTTTAAATATCACTGATTATTTTTGAACAAGTTCACCCGGAAATTGTGTGAATAAGTAAGCCTTCCGCAAGACCGTGTTGAGGAAATTGACTGGCTGACATTTCATACCACGAGAAGTACCAGGAAATGAGTGCAGATCGGAAATAAATATTAATTACACTTTGAATATTATATTCTCCTTGCGGAGTACTGCCGACCGCAATGTGGGCAGGAAACTGAAATATCGTCATGAATATGACAGGCCCTGAGATATTTGCTTGCTGCGGCCGCTTGCTAATGGAGTAGATATAAGACAATGTAAAGTGCCCTACTCCAGTATTCATAACTCGGCACAAAAGGGCAACCGCAGATTCATGCGGCGACCTTTGTAAATAAACAATGGCGGGGCGTGTGTTGTGGCGTGCAGCACGCTAGGGGCAGGTGGGCGAGCAGGAGTGGACAGATGTGGGGGTGGTGTAATATTTCAGCGCGGACCTCCTGTCATTAGAGCAGCTGAACACCGTTTCTGTTCAATGGTCAGTCAGAAATTACAATCGTAGCTCGTCCTCAGAGCTCCATTGTGTGATGAGTGTAAGGACATCGCGATCATCAAGGCCATTAAGTGGGGAGAGGTACTCTTGTTCTCTCTCAGTGTGGTTCACTTCCACTTTCTCATGATACTCCCAACTCTGGTGACCCCAGCCTACAATTTTCACCCGAACCGATCTCGGACATACGTCATAGGCATATATATACATATATATTGCAAATTGTTTTACGTCGCACCGACACAGATAGGTTTTTATGGCGACAGTGGGATAGGAAATGACTAGGATTGGGGAGGGAGCGGCCGTGGAGTTAATTAAGGTACAGCCCCAGCATTTTTCTGGTGTTAAAATGAGAAACCACGGAAAGCCATTTTAGGGCTGCCGACAGTGAGGTTCGAACCCACTATCTCCCGGATGCAAGCTCACAGCTGCGCGCCCCTAACAGCACGCCCATCTCGCCCGGTTTGTAGGTATTCACATGGCGCCCAGGTCTCTCTGTGGGTCAGTGGTATAATATCGGCTTTCGGATTCCGATATCAAGGGTTCAAACCTGGCAGAACTAGTCAGACTTTTGAAGATCAAAGAAAAGTCTATTCTCCACATATCGAACGATGTCGGGAGGTAAAAGATCACTGCCGACAAACTTGGAGTTTACTCGGAGAAATTCATTAAAACTCTGCCATACACCACACACCAAAAATCCGGTCTCTGTGTCATCTGGTGCAGTAAAATGGAATGACGAAATTGACACGAAGGCAGCCTAAATGGCGTCAAATGATAATGATTGACAGGTCATCTGAAGCCATGAGATTATTATTATTATTATTATTATTATTATTATTATTATTATTATTATTATTATTATTATTATTATTATTATTATTATTATTATTATTATTATTATTGAAGGTAGCCGCGAAAGTCACCTTCACTGGACTTGAAGACATTTAGTCTTGACTTCTCAGATAGAATATGTTAAAGTTGGTCGCATATAGTATGGTATAGTTTGCCCTGAATTCGAACTCTTGACCTTTCTCACTCATTGGTCTCCCCCTCTAACGTGTGTGGGTAATAACATATTCAGTCTCCCTTTCCTTAGGCTATATCGAGACACCTTCTATCAACATAACATCAATAGTTAATATGTGTCCTGTCGAGCACTTGACTGATGTGAAACCTTGGGGAAAAGGTAACAAATAGGCCACGTCGGAGAGCGCCCGCCCCTGGCAGCCGCAACCAGCCCTACAAGCGTCTCTCATTTGCCTATCTCCCACTCTGTCTCCCCTCCGCTTCGCAATGGCGGTTTCTTAGGCACCACACCTCCTCCCGTGCCTGAGGAAGACAGTCTTTCAGTATCGAGAGATTCTGGTTGATCCCACGCGGAAAACTGACTTATATAAAATCAGACTACGTACACTCCTACAGCTCCGTAACTTAAGATCCGATCCGAATGCTTGAGGAGACGTTTGAATGTGTATGTGGTAGGCCTATGTGAGGTAAAATGTGGACCTCAGTTAAATACTATAGGGTGGGGGTGACAAGTGTGAGGTAGACCTGTACATATGATTTCGTTCCCGATTAAAAGCTCCGAAACAAATAAAAACATACGAAGGTGGTTAAATATGTTTAAAGATATATAATTTGACGCCTTATATTCGTGTAACAAAATGGGTTGAACCCGAAAAGGAAAAACAACAGAAGGAGAGGGGCCCAAAACTTGAAGTATTTTTAACCTGCTTTTTGACGATGTAGATATCAATTCTGACCCGTGATGTTGGGAACTCTTACAAGCTCGTTTTATTCCCCAGATGGTGGTATCATGATTACTGTCCCACATCCTTCAGGGACAAAGTTATGAGTGGTCGAAAGTGTGAGAATTTCTTAATCTGAATGTTATCAACAGTCAACGCAAATTCCGATCCTTTATCATTGAAAAGAAAATTTTGCGCGCGACATCATGCTACCATTATTGTAGACTAACAACTATCAGGGCAGAAGTCACATGGCGTACGGAATTTTGAAAATTATCAAATGTTTTGAGACATATACTCGGACTATACGTGCCGCTAGACGACCAGGCAGATAAGTTAGTTCCCAATAAATCACTTCAATAACGCAACGAGTATGAAGATAAAACCAATTAGGCATAATAAGATTTATTTATTTATTTATTTATTTATTTATTTATTTATTTATTTATTTATTTATTTATTTATTTATTTATTTATTTATTTGATGATTGATCACTATGAAATTCGTGTCTTATTGTGGTTATAATCGGCGAGTTGTAAATAACATTATATTTAACTGACTACCTAACGTGCCTATCATTTCGTTTATGTCAGACTGGTGGCGGTCGACGCTGCTATGGTAAAATTCCTCACCCGTCCCCACCCCAACAATTATGTAGTTTTCTTGCCTTCGGCACTGCTAGGAGCGTCAAACATTCCTCTTACAGCAGACTGGTGACTAAGGAAGGAACCATTCATTGCAGGCTAATTAAACTAGACTATGTTAATTCTAGGTTTCGTTCACAAGTGGACATCTTCAAGCGTAAATGAATTGTTACGGTTCGGGTCTGCGGATGAATGGTTATCGTCGCTGCCTGATGTTAGGAGCGTCCCAAGTTCGATTCTGGGCAGTTTTGGGGTTTTAGCTGCACCCTTTCAAATTTTCTGGCTCAGGAACTCTGTATTTTTGGTATTTCTACAACAGAAACCTCCACTACACTACCAACCGCCACAGAAACATACAATACTGGATGCATCCCTTCACTTAGAATTGGAGTCAGGAGGGACATTCGGTCGTAAAAATGTGCCACCTCCACGTGTGCTACACAGTTCGAGGGAGAGTTCAGGTGTGGATACAGGACAGCAAGACTAATAAAGTCGAGAAAATAAAGCATTCGATATCCCTAGTAAATCAGATAATTTACCAGGGTATATCAGTCACGAAGAGCCTTCTTGGCTCAGACGGCAGCGCGTCGGCCTCTCACCGCTGGATACCGTGGTTCAAATCCCGGTCACTCCATGTGAGATTTGTGCTGGACAAAGCGGAGGCGGGAGAGGTTTTTCTCCGGGTACTCCGGTTTTCCCTGTCATATTTCATTCCAGCAACACTCTCCACTATCATTTCATTTCATTCCATCTATCATTCATTAATCATTGCCCCAGAGGAGTGCGACAGGCTTCGGCAGCCGGCACAATTCCTATCCTCGCCGCTAGATAGGGGTTCATTCATTCCATTCCTGACCCGGTCGGATGACTGGAAACAGGCTGTGGATTTTCATATCAGTCACGAGTAAATGAAGATGCCAGATTGCATTCTGGAGATAGTGGGTTCGAACCCCACTGCCGGCAGCCCTGTAGGTGGTTTTCTGTGGTTTCCATTTTCACACCACCAAATATTGGGGATGAACCGTAATTGCGACCACGGTCGCTTCCTTCCCACTCCTAGCCCTTTTCTGTCTTATCGTCGCCATAACACCTATGTCGGTGCGACGTAGAGCCAATTGTAAAAGAGAAAGTGAATGAAGATGGAATATGGTGTGAATATTCAGAGAGACTGTGGGCCGTGCGAGTATCGATGACCACTGTAAGGTAACGTAGTGCCGGGTCCTGCGAACGGCTCCCCCAGGACAGGGGCCGGGGTCCATTACAACGTGCGGCCGAGTATTATCCCAGCCACCGTCTTTACGACGTGTTGCGGCGCTCTTTTAATTTAGCACGTCTCTCCAGGCTTTGTGCCGTCACGCCAGGGGGATGATCACGTGATTCAAGGCCGGACATTCGCGTACACTTCTCCCAAATGGTCCTACAGCTCACGTGAGTCCAGACAGACACATGTACCTAAGGCTAGCATTTCGAATTAGAAATAGCATATAAATATCATACCATCAAACGTCCGCATCAAATGGGAAAAAATCCACATCGAACCTGTACTTAAGTTATCAGGGAATTCCTTTTGATTTTGATTTCCTTTACGTAAAATCGACACAACTCTAGTGTAGGTGTCTAAAATGATATTCAGCTAATACAAAAAGGCCATTTTATAATTTCGAAAACAAAATCATAAACATAAGAAGAAATTTTAATTATTTATAATTCTTTATTCTGTGAGGGTGTAGTGGCTGCCTCCCCACAGCCTCTGGACTTCCTGGAGTTCCTATCAGGGTTATTCCCACTTAACCGAGTTCACCCCGTTTTAAGGCGCCAGAAACTTTGCCTCATGTCTCAACTTACGGGCTAGTCCTCGCTGGTTGCATGAGTTGGTAAGCCTGCCAACTAGAGCATTTCCCACATTTACGACATTTGTAGATTTAACAGCCAGTCATGCACTCTCGTCTTCTTGCGACTGGAGGTGGGAGTTGTGAAAATAATTATGCCATCAGAATTTCAAGAATATTCAAGACCTGCAGTTGTATGCCAGCCTTCAGTCCGATGATGATGCTTGTTGCTTAAAGGGGCCTAACAACTTAAAATAGAACAAAAATATTTTAAAAATTGCATTTCTTATCCCCGGAATTCCTAAACTGAGCTGTAGGAAGCACTTTTTAAAATATGAACAGAATATCAAAAGGAAGATAATTATGTTGGGTACGTTGGGTTAAAATGATCTGCGCCGGGAACATGCAACTCTTTATTCACAAGTGTATTTCGGGCAGTATGACGCTAATAAAACGCCTGTCAGCTCCTTAACCAAGGAGATAAATTGCGTCTTCTGTAAATCTTTTCCGCAGGTTAGATGGTAAAATTTATGGCACTGATATAACTTTTAGTTTACAAAAATTGTACATCAATACTCTCATTGCAAAAAATACTTAGATTATTAATTTCAGGCACCCAGTGCAGTAATAACTATTGTATCTTCTTTGTAAAACGAACGGACACACAAAAGAGCAAATCTGCATCGACAAAATATAGATATACCTAATACAATTATTATTACGCAGTATCCGTTATGTAAATAACTATACGCACATACATCTTCATTATAGACTGTAATGTCTTTCAGCGTGCAGTCTGTAAGCGGCGTGTTTCTAAAGTAGAGTGCTAGACTCCTTACACATAGTCCCAGCGAGAACTCTTGACCCTAATGGTTTAAAAGGACCACCGTTAGACTGAGTGGTGCCAGCCACCTGAAGACATGAAGGGCCACGATTCCTAATGTGTCCGAGGTGCCGACTACTATCGCATAGCAACTGGTATCCCGACTCTCAAGACTGGACACTCAGCCGTGGTTCATAAACTAGGAAGTAACTTCAAGAACCCACACCAGGAACTACTAAATAAGTCAATAAGTAAATAAGTATTTAAAGAAACATGTGCGAAAATAAATATTTAAGTAAATCAATATCTGAATTAATTATTTAATGAATATCTAAGTAAATAAATACCGAAATTAATAACTCCCCTGAAATAAATGGTGTGATCCTGGTGGTTCGCTTGTTATAACTCAGTGGGGATATCCTCCTAAGCTGAACTCTCGCACGGTTATGTAGGTATGTAGGCGTGCAGCTCGCCTCAATTTGCGGTCGTGTTGAGCACCGGGCCACGCTCTTTCTCCAGTATCCATCATTTAAAACAAATTAATCAGTCGATCAGTACAGTGCAATCACATAACTGTTACGGACGTAGAGTGTCGGCCTGCGTGTTTGAACCCGGCAGAGGTAGGCGGTCCATTTGGTAAAAATCTCTGGTGTCACATTTGCTGTTTCCCCGACCTTAGATCAGTGTAGAGTGAAACACGCAGTCGAAATTGCCACCCAAGCAGCCTAAATTGTGTTAAATAAAGAAATGTCTATACACCATAGCTCAGGCTAATTATTATTATCATTAGATGCACGCAGACAATATACATACGTGATCATTAGAGATGGGAATTGCAGGCACGAATAGATTTAAATGCAAAGGAATTTGAACAAGGCGCAAGTGTCATCTACCAACTTTACAGTTGTGTAGGAGAGTTGCATACACATTAGGGGTTCTGATAGTTCACATCGCTAATAGTTATACAAGTCTCAGTGCAGAACTGTTGTGCGGGTAGAAGACACTTGCGCCTTGGTTAAATACTTTTGCATTGCAACTTATTCGCGCCTGTATTCCCATCTCTAGTGTTCATGATAAACTAAGGTACCTCGCAGTTTTACGTTAAATCCAAACCAGAGCGATGAAAATTTTCCATTCAAAAATCCAACATGCGTTGGACTGGATTCGAAACGCAGCCTATTTGGTGACAAGGCAGTGACGATGTCACTCAGCTGTCGTGCCCTTCGTTACAGACTTACACATTTCAGAGTTCTGTCTAAAAGGCTGTGCCAATGAAATAAGTACCCTATTTACGTCATCATCAATTTCTACGCCTTTTTAAATATGAACCATTAAAAGCCCATCAAACATTCGTTTTCTTCAGAGTTTTCGGCGAAAGAAATGGATGGGAGCGGACAGGTACTGGTACAGCATCCACCGTCTCCGAAATCTACGTATCGTAACGGTTAGCGCTAATAGCTGCCATTTTTGGAGGTCTGGGTTCGTTTCTCTGCTGAGCCTCGGGGGGTAAACTGAGTACAGCGGGTTCGATTCCCTGCTCAGCCATCCTCGAAGTGGTTTTCCCTTCGTGGTTTCTCACTTCTCCTGCAGGCAAATGCCGGGATGGTACCTAACTTAAGGCCACGGCCGTTTCCTTCCCTCTTCCTTTCCATTCCCCACAAGACCCCAGCTCTTTATAGCAGGTGAGGCCACCTGGGCGATGTACTAGTCCTCCTCCCCACATATATCCCCGACTAAATGTCCCACGCTCCCGGACAATGCCTTTGAGGCAGTAGAGGTCGGATCCCTTGCTAAGTCCGAGTTAGACACCAACCCTGGAGGGTAAACGGAGCCGGCTCCGTGCCTGCCTCTTACCTGGAGGCCCCGGGTTCGATTCACGGCCAGGCCAAGGAGTTTTACCTGGATCTGAGGGCTGATTCGATGTTCACTCAGCCTACGTGATCAGAATTTAGGAGCTATTCGACGGTGAGATAGCGGCCCCGGTCTAGAAAGCCAAGAGTAACGGCCGAGAGGATTCGTCGTGCTGTCCACACACCACCTCGTAATCTGCAGGCCTTCGGGCTAAGCAGCGGTCGCTTGGTAGGCCAAGGCTCTTCATGGCTGTAGTGCCATGGGGTTAAGTTAGAGGGCAAACGGATTAAGAAAGAAAGAAAAACTCACACAAATAATCAAATCCTTGGGTTATGCCTTAATTGGGACTACGTTCAATAGCCTTCATTCCCAGTCCTCATTTCAGTGTCATCGAACGAACGTTTGTGTTAGTGAGACGTTCTGACTGGAAAAAAGAATTATGATAATACTGGCTTACAGATGGTAATCCAGCAAAGTTTGCCGTCTTGGTTAGTACTGATCTTCGTAGACATCAGAGACAATAGATTCCTTGAAATTGCCGCAAGATGCTGCCAGTGAAATGCTACATACCTCAAACCCTTCTCTCTCAGCAAGTGTCTCCTACGATAGTATTAGCAATCATAGAATAACAGCATTTGATTTATTTCTTCATCATAATTAACTTTACATATATATCTCAAGTAAGGAACTAAGTTTCTCATTACGTATAAAGAAGTACCAGTCCCTACAATTAGCGGACAAGCTGCTTGCCAATCATGAGAGTGTCTCCTTAATTGAAGTCGTCTTCATTTGTTTCAGGCTCTGACCCCATGAGCAGAACGGAGAAGGACCCATCGCCCTCGCCAACTCGCGGTGAGCACTTCATTTGTTTTCTTATATCCATATGGCCGACCATTAAGAACGAGCGTTCTTGTGTATAAATTAATAGGAAATTGTAGTAATTACCAATTAGAGGAACTTTATGTCAATATATCTTGTGTTGTGGCTTAATATATCACATGTTTCTCTGGAGAAGACCTGTAATTTTAATGTATCTTAATTGAAAGTTAAGAGGATACATGGAGAGAGTAATTAGCGTTATATATTTCCCAGAACTCATTTAAACTGTACTGCGTTCCATTAAGGCAGTGGGACCATTAGTCAGTAGGCTGTCACTCCTCATTGTTGCTGCTCGCTATGTGGGCACGAAGCACACACAGCAGATTTCATCCAATATAAAAATCCCAAAGAAGAAAAGGTCCACACTAAAATATCCAAACAGATTTTGTCCATTCAGTATGGTCCACGGAGAAAATGTCGAATTTATAGAAACGTCCACAAACAAAGAGTCCAATGCGTTAAATTATATTATTGTAAATGTTTTTGCAATGATGAACATTACAATACTTACCGCAGTCCGTAGACTGGTTTGAAGGAGTTCTCCATGCCACCCTATCTTTTGATAACCTTTTAATTTATATGTAACTGCTACATCCTACATTTCTGTTCTAATCAGTCCTCCTACCTTTGTGTACCATTGCCTTTTTTACCGCCTAGGCTTCCCTCAAAACTAAGATGTCTTAATGTGTGTCCTATCATTCTGCCTCTTCTTCTCGCCAACTCGTTATCCTCTCATCAATTCTTATCTCTTCGTTTCTGATTCGATCTACCCATCTTACCTTCAGCATTCTTCTGTAACACCACATTTCAAAAGCTTCTATTCCCTTTCTTTTTGAGCTGCCCATGTTTCACTTCGATACAATGCCACGCTCCAGACGAAGTCTTCAAAAACGTCTTTCTATTCCTACATCATTGTTCGAAGTGAGCACATTTCTTTCCTTGCCTGTGCCAGTCCTAACTTCTTCCATCATCACTTATTCTTATACCCATCTGCTTCCTTTAAGACTTCATTTCGCAATCTAATATTTCCTGCATCAACAGATTTCATTGGACTGCCCACCATTACCTTTTTTGGATTTATTTACTTCCATCTTGAACTCCTTCACCAACACGGTCTATACCATTCAGCAATTTCTCCAGATCTTTTGCAGACTCGGTTAAAATACAGTAGAGCCTCGATTATCCGACCTAAACGGGACCTAGATTATGTCGGATCAGCGAAAATGTCGGATAATACAGAATTACTTTGAAAATTAACTAAAACAAACAGGAATGCCATTCTGTATTACTAAAACAATAACATGTTTTACAGCACTCTATTTATTGAATTATCAATTCAGTTGTACAGTACATGCAGTATTGAACGAAAACATTCCAAATATCTTACGAAAAGAAACTTGCCAACAATCAAGGATGAAAGGAGTTTCCGCCGATATTTCCTCTTCCGTGTTTCCAGCACACCTTGTTCCACTGGCTGGCATAATGACGTCACGTTAGGAGGGAGGAACATGAATTTGATGTCACCACTTCTAAGTTGCTGTTCATTTGGGTGTAATGGAGCGTTGTCTACTTGAAGAAAAGGTTTTCTAGGGAGATTGTTTGGAAATTTTTCTACATCTGGAACAAACTGTGTAACGAAATAGTCTTTAAAGATGTCAGCAGACATCCAGGCAGCCTTCTGATTCGTCTAATGGACTGGAAGAGCATTAACAGAAATATTTTTAAATGCCTTAGGCTTCTTTGCTTTACCAATCATAAGCAATTTTCCTTTTTAAGTACCCAGTAACATTACTACAGGCAAGAACATTAAATCTTTCCTTACTACGCTAGTAGCCAGGTGCAGACGTCTCGGCTTGGGCTGCGAGAGTTTTTTGATGGCACCATCTTGAAATTTCGCCCAGTCTCATCACAATTAAAAATCTGATAACCGGTTAAACCTTCAGCAAGTATTATTACTTGACATTCCTTTTTAAATTCAACAACCTCATCGGATTTAGCTGATAGTTTTTCTCCACAGATATTAAGCTGCCTAGTGCCGTACCGTTTTTTCCACCGATGAAGCAACCCAGAACTGGCAGTAAATTTAGGGTCCCTTTCATTAAACTCCTTCTGGAAATACACAGTCTTTTCTTGCAGGATGGGGCCAGATATTGGCAGGCCCTTTAGTCTCCACCAAAAGTTAAAAGTTAAGTCTACCAGTGTCGGATAACACGGAATGTCGGATAAGCGAAGGTCGGTTGAGCGAGACTCTACTTACAATATCATCCACAAATCTCAGAGTTCTTATTTCTTCTCTCTTTTCGAGCCCGATTGTCGCCAGCCTTGAAGATGGTTTTCCGTGCTTCCCATTTTCACACCAAGGCCACGGCCGCTTCCCTTCCCAATCCTAGGCTTTTCCTATTCCATCGTCGCCAAAAGACCTATCTGTGTCGGTGCGACGTTAAGCCAATTGTAAAAAAATCGTCTCCTAGGATTAATGATCCGTTTTCCAAATTCCTCTCTGATTTCCTTTATCGGCTGTTCTGTGTAAATATGGGAAAGGAGATAACGTACTGAAAATATTATTTCCGGCATTGGGCTGGGAATAATTGAGAGTAAGGAGACATGCTACTCTACGGAGCGTTCTGTTTCAAGCTGTCAGTGAAGAGATGGGCGTGGAATGTCATTAGTAAAATTAGGAAACACCATCATATGAAGTTAAAGTTTGAATTCAAGAAGATAAATTTGGGAAAATATTCGTTCATAGTGAGAGGAATTCAGGATTGGAATAAATTACCAAGCGAGATGATTGATTAATTCCCACCTTCTTTGAAATCATTTAAGAAAAGGCGAGCTAAACATCTGATAATGAATCTGCCACAGCCCTGAATGCAGATCAGTGATAAGAAAAAGTCAGATACTAAAATCAGAGCTCAAAGCAATTCATTTCTTTCACGACAAGCAAACACTTAATTATAGAGTATATTCCATATTCTTGTCAGCCGTGCCTGTGACAATACTAACACCATATAAAATTAAGCTCTCTCTGCAAATTCGTCGAAAATTCAGTCTTCTGTGTTAATTAGCTTTGAAAGAGTAGTGGTTTCAAGTGAAGCGTACGAAAACTGTATTTATACTTGCCCATAACTTGCTAAACGTAAAAGATCTGAAAATACCAGAATGTTTGCACCTTTGTAAAGACTCCCGACTCCCTTTAACAATTTTGACTGAAATTTAGAACTGTCTGAGAATTACCAAGTATTTCGTGTAACATTAAGAAATTCGCCAGGAGCCTCCTGCTGTCTACAGTTTACACCGAGAGATTTAGCTGGGCGGAAGATCGTGGGTTCGAATTCCACCATCGGCAGCCCCATTTTCACAGCAGGCTGCATCTTAATTAAGGCTACGATTGCTTGCTTCCCAGTCCTGACCCCTTTTCTATTCTGTCATGTTTGTCTTGACGCGACGTTAAATCACTTTGTACTTTTTCATCATCATCATCATCATCATCATCATCATCATCATCATCATCATCATAATCATCTTAAGGCTGAGCCTTGTCACTGCAGCCAAGGCTGTCTGCCTTGAGCCAGTCTTTCCAACTCAACGTACATCGTAAGTACGTTCTCGAAGCAACCCACTCTGCGTCGTCCCCTTACTTCCTTCTCGATAATTCTTCCGTCATTGATGTTGCAAAAGGAGCTCCTCACGCCACAGAATGTGAACTATCAATTTAACTTTTTTTCAGTTTCAGTGACAGACTCCGTTTCTCTCCAAGGACTTCGTCATTTCTATTCACTTCAGTCCAGCGTGCCATCTGCATTCTCTTCCAGATTTACATTTCAACTACCTCTAACTTTTAATTCCCTCTGCGCCGAACGTCCAGCTTTTACAAACGTACAGAAGCACTCTTCATTCTTCCGAGTTTCAATATTTACGTATATGTTTACGTTAAGATTTTACCACAAATTACTCCAATTCAGGCTCTTAAGTTTCGACTTTATTCAGAGTCATCTTCAACATCTCAAACTTACTACAGTGAATAAATACATCATCTCTATTACAGCCATTAAGTTTCTACAGTCAGTAAGCATGTGCACTGAAAGAGAGAGAAGTCAGTAAACTGCAAGTTTCTACCAACTACCGTGACCATGCTAGGAACGATGACATCAGAATGGAACTGGAAGTGGAGTCGATAGGAGAGAAGCTCACGATGGTATGGACATGTAAAGCGAATACTTTGCACAAGAGCGCCACGAAAGGTTGAAGGAAGAAGGCCAGTGGGAAGACCTAGGAAGAGATGGCTGCACCAGCTGAGAAAGAATGTGGAGAGGGGAGGAGGGAATTGGGGAGTTAGTAGTGAGAGAGAAGGCATTTCTGGTCAGACAACGATGGTGAAGACTCACTCAACACCACCTTACCCGGAAGGCTGGGGGTACTAAGGTAGCAAATTTTTTTCACTTGTTCAATTTTATCAGGTCCAATTCTGATGTATCTTACAGGTGCTTGCCTGTATTTATATACTGTCATGATTTTAGTTTCCTCTGCATTAATTTTTTGAGGTTCCATTTGCTTAAAAAATTCTGCTAGTACCGTGAACATTCTCTGCATACCTTTGTCTCTGATTGTGCTACTATGGCTGTATCATGGGCGACCCGATATTATTATTATTATTATTATTATTATTATTATTATTATTATTATTATTATTATTATTATTATTATTATTTACTCCGTTTACCCTCCAGGGTTGGTTTCTTCCCTCCGACACAGCGAGAGATCCCACCTCTACCGCCTCAAGGGCAATGTCCTGGAGTGTGAGACATTTAGTCGGGGATATAAGTGGGAGGAGAACTGCTATAAAGAGCTTGGGTCTTGTGGGGGATGGAAAGGAAGAGGGAAGGAAACGGCCGTGGCCTTAAATTAGGTACCATCCCGGCATTTGCCTGGAGGAGAAGTGGGAAACCACTTCGAGGATGGCTGAGTAGACCCCGTTCCAATCCTCGTACCATTTTTCAAATTTCGTGGGATCCGGGGGTGGAAGCTCTACACCACAGAGGCGGACTGTTTTAATATACGCTTTAATTTCCTTCGTGTGCAGTGTACAGTCACTGTGGGGGGTGAAGCTACTCCCGGTATCTTCGAGTGGGATTTTCACTGCGTTCAGCACTTGACAGTGTATCCTTCCTAAACCCCGCCAGTCCTAAAGAGATTGGTTGATAATAATTGCGAGAGGAATTGCGAGGCGTTGATATGCGGACACAGCTTCCAGGTGGCGCTCGCCCTCCACGCCAGTGACCCAGCAGATGAGGGGTGACACAAGAGCTGACAGACCCGGAAAGCGGAAATGTTAGCGGTCATTTCCGGCGATCTCGACCCCATAGCCTGCAGGTGAGAGCCTGACAGTCTCCGGCCAGTGGCAGGTCTGCTCTACAAGCGTCCCGCAATTCCATTACACTCGCTGTTTTACAGTCCGTTACGAGCCAACACTGTCTTCTTCTTCTTCTTCTTCTTCTTCTTCTTCTTCTTCTTCTAATAATAATAATAATAATAATAATAATAATAATAATAATAATAATAATAATGTGTTACTGTAGCGTTTGGTACTGTGATGTATTATATACGTACATGAAGAGATGTTTGCCAGAGAAATGAACCATTTTCAGTTAAAATTCTCGGCGTAACCAGGAATCGAAGCCAGGGCCGTCTCAAGCGGAATTTTGTCCCGCAGGAGTTCTTTTATGGTTCCGGTAAATCTAACGACACGAGACTGGCGTATTTGAGCACGATCAAATAGAGCCAGGATCGAACCTGCCAAGTTGTGGCCAGGAGGCCAGCGCCTCAACCGTCTGACCCATGCAGCCCGGCACATTAAAGTTTAATTGATGATGATGATGACGACGATGCAGGTCGTCAGGCAGTATCAGATCGTCGCAGACTTTTATATCGGCAAATGGACTCGTTCCTTTTCTTTTATTACTGGCGGTAAGAAGAAGCTGTACAAGGCTTCCATCATCGCCTTTGTACGAGGAATCAATGAACAGAAAATGTATTTCCTTTTCGAGACACGTTGTTACCAAGTTTTAAGCCCTGCCAGTAACAAGCTGCACTTCGAGTCTTGTTGCAGCCAGTTGACACTGCAAGTAGTAAATTCCTCGCTACCGTCGCGCGCTACAAATTCTGAGGAAGCAGAGACTGTGAAACACATGTGTCGCACTTCATTACCAATTGCGTATCAAAAAGAATGTAATGTGCTCCTCGTTAACCGTCAATGTCTCTTCAAGTCGCACTCGACGCGATCTTACAGCATCGTCTAAAAGAACACCCTTATTAATAGTAATTAATAATATATTAAATTATCTTCTTTTTCTGTCATTTCCACAATTATTTGAGAAGGGCATGACCCAGTTTTACGATTGGTTACTCTTCCTGACACCAAATCATGTGGTGGTGGTGGTGGTGGTGGGGGGGGGAAATGTGTTCACTATTACGTACGTGTGCTTTGGGAGCAAGGAGACGAGCTGGTCGACTAAGCGGTATGTTCCGAACTGTCAGTGGAGAGATGGCGTGGAATGATATTAGTAGACGAATAAGCTAAGAAAGATCCTGATATGAATATAAAGTTGGAATTCAAGAGGACAAATTAGGGGAAATATTTATTTATAGGAAAAGGAATAGGGAAATGTTCTATGCATTCTGAACTTACTTGAAATTATTTAGGAAAAGGCTAGGCAAATAATTGACAGGGGATCCGCCAGTCGTCCTAAATGCAGATTAGGGATGTGTTTTGTGTATCACTATGAACACAAAAGCCGAGTCCCTAAGCCGAGGAATTAATCGGTCAACAATCCACCTCCTTTCCTATCCCAACGTGTCAAAACCCTACTTGAGTTTTCTGTTGGGTATTCATCCAGAAGGCTGATTTGATCCTCAACAGCTCCCCTGGCTTAAGCTTAGGAAAATAAAGAGTGAAGTAGTTTCCAGTTGCTTTCCTCACCGTGCCATAAGTTGCTATTACATATCAGTCTGCTAGGTACCCTGAAATTTAAGCACGAACTAACTTCATGAGGGACATGTTCACACCATGTATAATAGAGACTGGCTACTTAAGGAATGACAATACTAGCATGGCTCATACCTCAGTCACTTCCATGTCATGGAAGCCAGTGAGGGAATTGAATGTGAGAGAGGAAAATGGAAGCAACAGGAGACATGGTGCAGTGTAAACACTAGATCTTGCCAGCAAAGGCATCTCATCGATCAGATAATGAAAAGAAATTAAGAAGAAATTTAAAATATTGGCGGTAGTCTGCCTCTCTTGTAACGGATGCAGGGTTTTAAAGGTTACGTAGACTTACTTATTTGAAACAATACACAACTGAGCGCGCGCGCGCCAACACAGCGCCATCTTGTAACAGAGTATGCGTGTGACGTCACATGTCGCTTTACTTTGAAGCGCTATTTCATGAAAACTAATTTTCGGTTTTTTATGGGTTTCGAATCAGGTGGCCTCCACTTTGATCTCTCAATTGAGACATTAAACATATCTCAGCGATATACAAGTTCTACCCAAACACTAAAAGCGTCTTAAAATGTATCTGTACCCGTTGTAAGTCTACATCAAAAGTGTTAATGAGGATAATTCCTTTAGACCATAAGTTTGAAAAGTTTCGTCCATTGAGTCATTCTACAATTTTCTTTACGTTGCACCGACACAGACAGGTTTTATGGCGATGATTGGATAGGAAAGGGCTAGTAGTGGGAAGGAAGCGGCCGTGGTCTTAATTAAAGTACATCCTCAGCATTTTCCTGGTGTGAAAATGGAAACCCCCGGAAAACAATCTTCAGAGCTGGCGACAGTGGAGTTCGAACCCATTATCTCCCGAATACAAGCTCACAGCTGCGGGCCGCAAACCGAACGGCCAACTCGCTAGGTATCCAATTAGGTTAGGAGACATTGGTGGTATTGTTGTCGTTGTCGTTGTTAGTGCCACTTACGTTTATCGACAACCGGTTCATGGATAGACAAATGTTAAGACGCTGTTAGTGTTCGGGTTTTAATTTTAATTTCGTGTGGCTATTTCTAGCCGAGTGCAGACCTTGTAAGGCAGACCCTCCGATGTGGGCGGGCGGCATCTGCCATGTGTAGGTAACTGCGTGTTATTGTAGTGGAGGATATGTGGTGTGTGAGTTGCAGGGATGTTGGGGACAGCACAAACACCCAGCCCCCGGGCCACTGGAATTAATCAATTAAGGTTAAAATCCCCGACCCGGCCGGGAATCGAACCCAGGACCCTCTGAACCAAAGGCCAGTACGCTGGCCATTCAGCCAACGAGTCGCACGCGTAGATCGCCGAGAGTATTTGACTTACAATCATGTTTAATGTCTCAATTGACAGATAAGGCTACCTGTTGCAACATAAAATTAAAAATATAAAAAGTAGTTTTCATGAAATAGCGCTTCAAAGTAAAGCAAAATTTGTGCTACACATGTGATGTCACACGCATACTCTGTTACAAGATGGCGCTGTGTTGAGTCGCGCGCTCAGTTCGAGGTTAGCTGAAACTGCGAAACGAATTTAATAAGTAAGTCTACAAAATCCTGAAAACCCTGCAGCCATTACAATAGCGACAGCCTACCGCCATTTTGGGTGAGAGAAGGGACGGGCGGTATTTACTTTTCACTAGTTTCGTAACAATTCTAAACCTACGACGGCCCTTATAAACCTTCATATAGAGCGTACATTTTTCACTCTCGATAATCGGTACGGATGTGACAAGTAGCAAGGTTTTATACTATCTTAAATATCACAATGAACTAGGATCAGACTAACAGTTGTTAAACTTAGTCCTATAGTAATCATTAGGGTCCGGATGTTTATGCAGTAATAGGTTAGAATGCAAACTTACTGAAGCCACTAACAAGCATAGTCTAGTTGCCGAACCCCTAATGTTTATGCAAACCTCATAGCATTACTGTCGTGCAGTAGACTATACTTGTTACTGGCTTCAGTAAGTGTGCATTCTAACCTATTAGTGCATAAACATGCGGGCCCTACGGGTAATCATGTTTCTGAAATAAGCTATCGTTTCTAATTCACTAGCAAATTATTCTTTCGACTGATGAGCGCCTTGAGTTTCAACCGAGTGACAAAAGGCCACATTTCTTCGCCATCAGTTTGTCGAGGAATGACGTTCAGCAGAGAAAGAAGCAAACTGGAAGCTAAGACGTCGAGATAAATTGTGGTAATTGAAAGCGGAAAGCGAGCTCTCGTCGGAGCTGACGCCAATGAGTCAATACTGTCGTCGTCGTAATGACCTCGCCTTGGTTTCCATGGTGACCAGAAGAGGAGACGCTCGCGCGGTATAATTGTGTGGTGTGCTTCTCGTCTGCCAGGTGGGACGTATTCCAGATGAGCGCAAAGTTACGGAAAGATCATCAGCAAAGAAAGGCCGAATTTTCAAAGAGAAATGTTATCTGTATGACTATCATGACTGTTAACTTGAAACTGGCTGGATCATCAAACACAGCCACCAAACGTTATGCGATTATTCGGAAGATGGCGTGTTCGAACCCTACCGTCAGCAGAATGCTCTTCCGTAGCTTCCCACTTTCATGGTAGGAAAATGCTGGGTATGTACATAAATCGATGCCACAGATACTTCCCTCCCAGTCCCACCACTGTCCTCTTCATCGTCCTCAAAAGACCTAACTGAGTCTGCACGTCCTTAGGTTAGGTAAGGTAAGGTAAGGGTTCTTCTGCCCGAAGGCAGGTTCGAACCTCCGCAGAGGTGTTCCTGAGCCGAAGTTTACGTGCGGTAGGGTGGCCAGTTCCTTTCCGCTCCTCCATTCCCTTACCCCGCACCAACAGCGCGTGGCAACCCATCCAACTCCTGACCACGCCCAATGTTGCTTAACTTCGGAGATCTCACGGGATCCAGTGTTTCAACACGGCTACGGCCGTTGGCTGGTGATTGTAAAGTACACGTGTAATAAAATTATCGTATGGATGATGTTATCAGAATATAAAAATATACTCTGTAGGCACCACCGAGTATGTTGGCTATGCGGTTAGGGTCGCGCAGCTGTGAGTTTGAATTTGGGATATAGTACGTTCAAACCCCATTCTCGGCAGCCTTGAAGATGGTTTTCCGTGGTTTCCCTTTTTCACACCAGACAGATGTTGGGACTGTACCTTAATTAAGGCCACGGCCGCTTCATTATCACTCCCAGCCTTTTACTGTTCCTTCATCACCATAAGACCTATCTTTGACGACAAGACGTAAAGCGAAACTATAACGAAATCTGTAGGTGCCAATGACACAAAACCGCCAAAATCCTGCAAAACGTAACGGCATCAGACATGCAGTCTAAAGAGCTGGAATGACAGAGAATGGCTCGTAATCCGGTGTAAGTCGCGGTAAAGTTCATGGGATTTGGGAGAACGCCAGATCGATTCCGGAAACCAGCAGCGCTCGCTTGTGCTTCAACACTGTGTTGATCTGCCATAACTTTAAATTCCAGGTTTAGACTATAAAAATATATGTGTGTGTGTGTGTGTGTGTGTGTGTGAGAGAGAGAGAGAGAGAGCATTATCTGTATTTAGAAAGTAGGATTTATATTTTTTGTTGCTTTACTACTGTATTTTATAATCTGATTTAACAGCAGTCGTATAATAGCTCTTCCGTATTTCAGCACTCAGCTTTCTCACGAATACATGGCTGGTTTTATGGAGTAAAACTAAGATAAATGTGAAAATAAAGTAAATATTACGAGATCCTCATTCTTCGATACTCACATCATTGATATATTCTAATTATCAAGATCGTACGTATGTATACAAATCGTTAAACAAGAAACTATGAGTTGATTTCTATATTTTATGTAGTTTCGGATCATGACTTCCGAGTCACACCCGGCTACTGAGTCGTCTGTCTAGTAGCTGTAAATGTAGCTTTGAGACACGGCCTCACTTATCGCAGAACTTGCTTTATGTTAAACCAACACAGATAGGACTTATAGCGACGTTGAGATAGGAAAGGGCTGGGAGTGGGAAGGAAGCGACTGCGGCCTTAATTAAGGTACAGCCTCAACATTTGCCTGCTGTGAAAATGGGAAACCACCGGGCGAGTTGGCCGTGCGCGTAGAGGCGCGCGGCTGTGAGCTTGCATCCGGGAGATAGTAGGTTCGAATCCCACTATCGGCAGCCCTGAAGATGGTTTCCCATTTTCACACCAGGCAAATGCTGGGGCTGTACCTTAAGTAAGGCCACGGCCGCTTCCTTCCAACTCCTAGGCCTTTCCTATCCCATCGTCGCCATAAGACCTATCTGAGTCCATGCGACGTAAAGCCCCTAGCAAAAAAAAATGGGAAACCAAACTTATCTTGGCTGGACGCGTAGCAACATGAATGGCTAATCATTTATAGTCGAAGCATATTATGTTTCAACCTTTTTGGTCATTTTCAGAATTGTATACACATTGTAACTTATACCCTAACTGTCTTACGTTCGCCCCAATGATACTGTTATGTCGTGAGTTCAATTCTTTGTTCTGTGACATACACATCATAGGTGAGAATTTATATTCAGAAGGTGATATGAAACAAATTAAGAAAATAAATCCTCATATTTTCGACTACTAAGGGTCATAGATCACCCGTTTTAGTACCATCACCTCGGACTCAAAGAGAGCTTTCTGCGTGATGTCTAAACGGTCAAATCGCCGATTTTCTCAAAATACTTTCCAAATTATATTAAAAATGTAAATATTTTTACGTCGCACTAACTACTTTACTGATGGTTTTTCGACAAGCCAAGGTGCCTGAATTTTGTCGCGCAGGAGTTAATTTACGTGCCAGTAAATCTGCCGACACGAGGCTGACGTATCTTCAAATACCACTGGACTGAGCCAGGATCGAACCTGCCAAGTTGGGGTTAGAAGGCCAGCGCCTCAACTGTTGAACCATTCAGCCCAGCTCCAAATTCTAAGTTTGGCCCCTCCTTTACCGTATTTTTTATTCGGTCATTTTGTGCTATTTTAAGGCATCAAGTGCTCTAATTTTGGAAACCTTAACCACCTTATTTTGTTTTGTTTTAGACGTAATTAATATTTAACTACAACATAGGCCCTATACCTCAAAATAGTCACTTCTTAAAGCCTTTTCTCTCACCCCGTGCATTGAATTGAGGACCACCAATTGCCATGTATAGCTCCGGAACTGGAAGCACATTATAAGATTCCATTGTACTGCTATACATTTTTAAACATCGGTCGTTGGTGTGTCGAAGACGACACAGCGAGCCCTGCTGATCCCAGCTCCATTACCGGCTGATTTACCTACCCGGACTGTATATACATGCGGCTAGCTTACGTCTCCAGAGAGCTTTGGATCTTCCTTCCGCGACGGTCATTATCAGAGGGCTCTGCCGCGCGCCCGATACACTCGCCGACACCACACAAGTGTCCACCTCGCACCTTCACCAGACGAGAAGGGCGAGTGTGTTGATCTACTAATGATGAGCCAGTTTTAAAAATATCTTAAAGAGACTTCGAACTTCCACAAGATTTATATATTTAAATGTTCAACACTGAAGTATAACAGTAATAATATTAGTTCGAAAGAGGAATGCGTGGACTTGAATCCCGGGCAATTCGTTCGCTATTATTCACTTAGTGGTACAGATATGTTCAAACATTCTTTAAAAATCACACTAGATGTAAGGTAAGGGTGTATTCTGCCCGAAGGCAGGTCCGAACCTCCGCAGAGGTGTGCCGGAGGCGGAGTTTACGTACGGTAGGGTGGCCAGTTCCTTTCCGCTCCTCCATTCCCTTACCCCCACCAACAGCGCGTGGCAACCCATCCAAATCTTGATCACGCCCAATGTTGCTTAACTTCGGAGATCTGACGGGATCCAGTGTTTCAACACGGCCACAGCCGTTGGCCTAGATAAGAGGTCTTAGTATATTACACTCATACTCATAAACAACAGAACGCCTTGAAAGACTACAGATAGGAACTTCATATTCACAAGACATGTATATTTTGCAGAAAGGATTCGCATTTCAGTTAGCTAGGTTCAGCACGTGTCCTGTTGCCTACTGGGTGCTCCATGGGCATTGATAACTTGCTCCACCCGTGATGACATCGACGCGTATAAGGTGCGAATGGCACCATACATGCTGCATTCACTTGGTTCCACAGTTCATCTTTGGTGGTTGGCATTGGGTCACACCGCCGTACCCGTATTTTCACCAAATCCCATACATTTTCGATTGACGACAAGTCCGGTGATCGTGGGGGCCAGGGCAACAGTCTGACGTCCTGCGACAACAGGAAGGCGCGTGTTCGTGCAGCAACATGTGGTTGCGCATTGTCCTGTTGAAATATAGCGTCTGGAGTGTCGTGCAGAAAGGGTATGGCTACGGGTCGCAGGATGTGCATTCACTTAGGTCAGACTGGTCACAGTGCCCTGGACACGCACCAACTGTGATTTATGGTTGTACCCCATAGCACCCCACACTATAATGCCTTGAGTTGGCGCAGTATGTCTTGTGCGAATGCAATGTGATGCCTCTCCCTCTGTCTGCGGCGAACCAAAATGCGACCGTCATTTTCAAAGAAACAGAACCTGGATTCGTCCGAAAACACTACCTGCTGCCATTCCTGTTCCATACACCATTGTAGTCTGCCATGTTTATGCACATTAGTCAAAGATAGGCTGAGAAGTGCACGACGCGCCGGTAACCCAGACCGTAATAAACGGCGACGGGCTGTCACTCCCGATAGTGTACAATGTGTTACACTGTTCAACTGTTGAAGCAGAGCCGAGGACGACGCAGACCTGCCCTGCAATGCCATTCAAATGAGTTGTAGATCTTCTAGGAGGGGTGGTCAGGGTGGTGCGTGTTCTGTGGCCTTCTGCGAGCCATTCTGTACACACCCGTTGCACAGCGGACACGCTTCGTTCCACACGAGCAGCATTTTCCTGGATGGATGCATCACGTTCTCTCATGCAAATACTGCGTCCTTCTTTGACGGTACGGTTCTCGCATACGTTTGCGAGGCATCCTGCACGTCTGCTCAAGTCATAATGATCCATTACCTTCGGTTTAAAGCAACAACGAGAGCGACAGGCGCATTTTACCAGTCGGTGGTGGTGCGCCGAGATATCGATGTGGACTTTGAACCTGACGGCCGAAATAGTTCAAATGCTAATCATTTCTTAAGAACATACTAATACATACGTCTTGTGAATATGAACTTCCTATCTCAAATCTTTCAAAGTGTTTTAGTTCTTATGAACATTATTGTACTTTGTTCGTTCAGGTTGGATCATCTTATACTTTAATTTGGACATTATGAGGACGATTAATATTTATATATGGTAATCAGGTTTTTAAAGGCGAAAAAAAAGTCCATTCGACACTCCGCGTCATAGGACGTCGTTATGTACAAGATCCCTGGTGACACTTCCAGTGCTCACCCAACAATATTCATTAAAATTCAGCCATGGATCGCCCAATGTGATCCCCTTCTCCGTTATGTGGTCGAGCAAAACGAAACGTGACATGCAGCCGAGATGGCGTCAAATAAAAATACCTGACCTATACGATTATTATTATTATTATTATTATTATTATTATTATTATTATTATTATTATTATTATTATTATTATTATTGTTGTTGTTACGGAGTATCGTGGATTTGCAGAGGTGAAAGAAGGTGCGGGGGTGAACAGGTCTCAAAATACGAAATTAAAGTTAAGATAAAATTTAACAAGGTTATAATTTCTTAGCAAAATCAAGAAATAACAAGAATGGCAGGTACAGAGTAGCAAGGCAACAAATGTACAATTACAGTATTCACAGGATTTGGGCTTCGAGCCCCGGACTCACAATTCTTGAGCAATTAGCCCAACTTTACCCAAAAACAAGATTCGACCAAGGGGCAGAAGACCCCAATCATGTTCAGGAGCACTTGCTCCCAATTACAAAATAAAGCCTCCTCGAGGCACCCAAAATCAATTTCAAAAGAGCAATCCGCTCTCAAAGTTTAAGCCTATCAAAGGCCACACCAAACTCGACTTTCCAGCTGTCCTCCAAGGACATAGACACAGGGGTAAAAAGATACCCAACCTACTGAGGCCTATTAAGTGAAGAAACAGAAATATTACATGGCCTCGACAATACCATTTTGAGAGGAGGCGAAGCTGCACTCCTAATACATTTTGTTTAAAACCTACTTGGCACTAGGCCGTTAATGCAAGGGCTAATCCCATACTAAAGAGGTGACTTATATGAGAAGACAATTTACATTACGCTAGAATGGAAGAAACGGTTGAGAAAATAAGTTCACCTCAAAGCAATATGAGTGGGAGCTCGAGAGGGTTAAGCACTCTCTATCCCAATTTATAGTTTAAACAGATAGAATTGATACCGAGTGTCTTTACATTTTAAGGGAAAGTTACATGGTAAAAGGCTTCGGACCTGCCCCGAGAGTTAAACTGCTGAGCTAGCAAGAAAAGAAGTTATTAAACGGCCATTACCTTGTGGATGAACTGCTCCCCGAAGAAAGAGGCGCTTCCCGCCCCCTGCTACGTACTTTACACACTGAAAGATGTTACTGAAGTGGCGCGGAGACCCGAAAATCAGCAGTTTATATACTCTCGCGGAAAGTTCGAGGCGTTTCAAGAATGAGAACACCCTCCCACAAGAATTTTATTGGCTAACCAAGAGAACCCCTACACAAGATGAAGAAGAAACACATTATTGGTGGAGAATTAATTCGAGAAATTCGGAATTGGTAAATTCAAAACAAGGGGAAAGAAAGGGTTAATATTGCCAACTTAAACAATGACTGAAAGAAATTTAACAAAGAACAAACTTATGAATTCAAAATTTCTCCAAAAACACAGTTATTTCACTTCGCACTAGGGTGCACCATTGTAGTTCTTCAGTAGTGTCCTCTAGAAGAGAATGTTCACACTTCTTACTACAGGCAAAACAAAAATACATCGAAAACGACCCAGTTCAGAAACTTCGAAATTTACAAGTAGGTACATCTTCTGGGAAACTTGAAAATTAACACAGTAGTAGGTTCAGGCTTCCTCCAGTAGGGGAGTTTCAACCGGCGCAAAGTTTGAATTAGCGACGTGGAGGTGTACCACCCGGTACAATTATTATTATTATTATTATTATTATTATTATTATTATTATTATTATTATTATTATTATTATTATTATCATCATCATCATCATCATCTGTCGAGGGAGATTAATTAACAAAGGAAAAGTCACCGGAGTGATATTGGAGTAGCTTGTCTGCCTTTTAACTAGAGGCCAGAGGATTTTTTATTCCGTGCTGGGAACTGGAGGACTTATGTTCGTGAGACAAAATGAGAAGCTGTATGGTACGAGAGTCAGAGGGACCGGCCAAGAAGACTAGCAGTGCGGATGTGGATGTCATCATGACCGCTGCACACTCTAGTATCTGCCTGGGAAGAATTCGTCTTGGCAGGACAAGCTCCTAATGGGCTAGTGTACAACGACTGTGTTTTGAATAAAGGCCGAAGAGACCATGAAGGTCCATCAAAGACCGGAAAGGTTTAAGAAGATGATGGACGTGATTATCTCTATGCCCGCCTGCCTTCTCACCAGGGATTAATCTATTACTCCTTTATGTTGGAGACTGAGTGGACCTTCTCCACTTCAGCCGATGTTCTTCCGCGTGAACCAAGCACGACTTTACGACTTTGAATAGCATAACTAACAAGTACTACCATTCGATCTAAATCTATCGAAAAATGTAGTCAGTTTAGCAAACCGTGGAAACTCCAACACTGATAACACCACATCTCTGATCTTGAAGCGGATGAGCTATGGATCTTTGATAGAGTATAGGCCTCCGGAGCCCAAGATCGCTGGTTCAATCCCGGCATAGGCAGTCGGAAGTTTGAAGTCCGTTCGACACTCCATCCGACACAAATCCCGAGGCAGTAAAGCTATTATACAACTCCTTTCTAAGCTGGAATATGCATCGCTCAGTTGGAATCCCAGCTTTAAACTACTGTATATGAAAAGAAAATAGAAATGGTGCAAAACAAATTTCTTAGATACCTTACGTTCAAAATAACTAATAATTACCCTGAATTTGATTCGTATGATGACTTAAAGAAACAACTTGGCTATAAGTCCTTAGCAATAAGACGAGTAAATGTAGTTTCCATTATTTAACACTCTTATTGGTAGCCCTAACTTGCTCTCTCTGTTCAACTTGTCTGTCCCTAATCCATCTACGCGCCCAGTCCGGCTCCATGGCTAAATGGTTAGCGTGCTGGTCTTTGGTCAGAGGTGTCCCGGGTTTGATTCCCGGCAGGGTCGGGAATTTTAACCACCATTGGTTAATTTCGCTGGCACGAAGGCTGGGTGTATGTGTCGTCTTCATCATCATTTCATCCTCAACACGACGCGCAGGTCGTCTACGGGAGTCAAATCAAAAGACCTGCACCTGGCGAGCCGAACATGTCCTCGGACACTCGCGGCACTAAAAACCATACGCCATTCCATTCCATTACGCGGCCAAAACACATCGCCTTCTACTGCTCTAGATCAAGAACCCAACAACATAGTAGTTCACCATAGTTAAACTCAGTGATTTAATAAATATAGCAATGAGTCGATGTACTTCAAACTGCATACTCTTCCATAGTAAAACAATGTAAACAGATAACTTAATAGTTTTCTGTTCTGAATTAAAATCCAACATTGCTGAGTTGAGTTGAGTTCACAACTTCAGTTCGCTTTCTAGTTTCTAGTAATACCTTCTACCTCATCAACTTTATCATCTTCGATAACAGCACTACCATCATGAATACTAACACACGCTTAAAGCCGTTAGTAAATAATTTTAATTGTAATATATTAGTTACCTTATTACACTATGTGCATGTGTATCATTTGTAATATTATGCTACTGAAGAAAAATGTATTTGTATTTCATATATTACTTTGTTTTACAAGGACTTTCATGGGAGATAATTTAATTTGATATTTGTTTTTATGTAATGTAATAGTATATGCATATATGTTTCACATCATTAGGTTTATACCTGTCTGAAGCACAATAAATAAATAAATAAATAAATAAATAAATAAATAAATAAATGACATATGGCATATCTTTGGAGACACATATGCTGTTTACCCAACAAACTTGATTAAATTTCAATTGTAGATCGCCCAACAGCGATCTATTTTTCTGCCACCTGGTATAGTAAAACAGAACGTCAAAATTGACTCGTTGGATATCTATAAGGCATTATTGTTGTTATTTTTATTCTCTCATCAATCAGTTGAGAATATCACCGATATCTTCGTCATTGCCAGCAAGAGAAGTTGGAAACGCCCTTCGCTGCATTGCTGTTGATTGGGTGCCAACATGCCGCAGTATTAACACAGTAAAGGGACCCGGCAAACCTTTAAATTGAGCATACATTTTGTTAGTACGAAGAAGAGAGAAAAAGAAGAGAGCTTTAAAGAAGTAGTCCGCCGCCGCAGTATGGGGGAGCACGCTGTGTTCTGAATACTAACCTGGATTGGACAATCACTCGTGTGGCCCCCTTGCTATGATGGAGCAGCTTACGAGACATGAATTGAATATGGATCAGCCAACTCCCCCCCACCCCCACCCGCTATGCAGAGAGGGCAGTTGGCATATTCAGATTCCCTCCTCAAGTGTTGCTCTGGATCGTAAAGAAAGACCGGCTGACCACTGGTTTACGGAATCATAGCACTTCATAGAATGCATGCATAAACCTGTCCGCACAGTCTGAGCACAGCCTACTGGATCCTCGATGACAGGTTCCTTCTTCAAAATACCCTCATTCTTTTCTCGTACTTCGGTATGGTAGTATTGATCTCTGTAACAACGAAACAACCAAGTTCTCAGCTTTCATACAACGTACTTATTTCTGTTCGTTAGAACCTTCTTCTCACTTGTGACACAACCTGTATTACTTGATAGTAAAACGTAAATCATGGATCTTTTATGGTTGCTCATCTTTGTCACATGAGGCCTTGGAATAACGTAACAATCGCATGGCCTCGGCTACCGTGTGCAGCCATTTGAATTCACGCGCCGTCTGGGTCAGCTGCGTGTCAAATTCGAGTTTCGTTTTACTCTCGAGATAAACGATTTCTGTTGGACGACCTGTAGCTGATTTTTAATCAGTTTTGTCAGGTAACAACTGTGTCATCAGAGATCTCTTACACGCCATCATACGACATGGAGCGTCGAAGGGACTTTTTCCACCCTTCAAAAATCCGGCTGTTTCAGCTGGATTTGACGTTTAGTTGTAACGGCCGTGAAAACCCCATTTTAATTGTTAAGGACATGGAATCGCGTTTGGTCATAAGGAACAGAGAATAGCGTAAAGACCTAGGAATAACGTGTACTTATGCATGACCTCCGTATCTAAATAATGAAACATATCGTTATCATTCATCGGTATAATTTTGAATTGTTTAATAATCTTGAATATTTTCATATAGCAACGTTGGTGTTAAAATCATTCTAGAACGTCCTTACAACCTGGGAGTACTGCTGAAACATTGCATTATTTGGTAAATCGGAACGCGTAAATAATGTCAAAGAGGGCAAATTTCAAATTGTCACCAAACTTCCAATTTTCTGAATTTATATATGCTCAAAAAAGGCTAGCTTTTATAACTGAAAAGAAATAATAGAGCATAAAATAAATTTGGAATGAAATTTATAAGAATTTTATGTTAAAAGTGTTGATCTACTGAAATAATAAAACAAAAATAACAATGCTGTTTCACAGCATCAAAGGGCTCTTCACCGCTACGAGTACAGCCCTTTCCAGTTTCTTCCTACGTCCGACTTGTACACTTTCAGAAAGATAAATACCACGTATGCGTCATTCCCCTGCTGAATGAGACCTTGAATAATTGTAGGTGTTTAACGTGTTCTTCCTGGTCCAAAGTTCGCAGCCATACTGAAGGTATATTTATATAGCACACGTCTCGAAACAACGAGGATTTAAGTTTGAGTTAACATGTTCAGATTAATTTCAGTTTATCGAATTCTAAACAATATAGTGATTACAGGTTTATAAATCTAATGAGTCACACCCTGAAAGTTATCTTAAGAATACTACTACACTGTCGATTATGGAGGAAATTATTTGAAAACACGGGGGAAACCCAGTTTAGGTTTAGGAACGGTTCTGGTTCTCCCGAACTTTAGTTCAAAAATATATGGACCGGATAAATAGCCCTCGCTTGCTTCATTGATAATAAAGATATTTTGACAATCAAACATATCCGTATAGGTCAGGTGAAACATTGAGTTTGCCAGTAGAAATGTTAATATCTTCAAGAATCTGCGTTGCAATCAGACAGCTCTTATCAAAATTGGAGGCGATATTACTGAAGAAATCAAATACATGTGAGGTAAGGTCACATTCTCTGATTTCCTGAGGCTTCTTTCCGGACTGCTCTTGATGAAGTCGATAAAGGAACCAAGTCAGACGGGAAGCAGAAGGCATGGTGATACTTTCTTTTGAACGACATCAACGAAGTAAGCTAGGAATTTGGCCTTAAAATTAACATTCAGAAAAATGTTGTGAGGAGATAAATCTGTTCGCCTTGTAATCTACACAGCAGTAATATTCAGCAGTTCGCTCTACGGCAGCGTAACGCAGGTGTCCTTGCACTCGAATGGCTAGGAGTTAAGCCGGCAACTTGCCCGTCCACGCTGTTAGAGGCTATGCATACCTTCCAGGAGTTTTATATGGCGATACGAACGAATGAAAACACCATGTCACGACTTCAGCACCCGGGATGCCGGCTAACACAAGAATGGGATCCAGATGTAGAAATCGAAACAGAAATCAGTCTTGCAAGAAGAGTGTTTCTGGGATATAAAATGTTTTTGAGCAACCGTGATCTCCCGTTCTCAACTAGTTGACGTGTAGTGAATTGTTCTGTATTAGCGGTGCTGCTTCACGGTGTCGAAGATGGACACCAAAGGCTTCGTCAGTGAATCTTTTAAATTTCGATGTATTGCGGAATGTTCAAGACCACGATACTAACGTGGTGTGTCGGGAAATCCTCATCAAACTCACGAAAGCAGCTTCTTTCTGTAACGTCTTTCAAACATGATAAATACAGCCTGATACAAATGATCATATCAATCAATCACTACTGATCTGGGTGGCAGATTTCCTAGCCTTTTCTTAAATGAGTGCAAAGAATTGGAAATTTATTGAACATCTCCCTTGGTAAATTGTCCCAATCCCTATCTCCCCTGCCTATAAACGAATATTTGCCCCAATTTGACCTCTTGAATTCCATCTTTATCTTCATATTTTGATCTTTCCTACTTTCAAAAACACTATTCAAACGTATTCGTCTACTAATGTCATTCCACGCCACCTCTCCGCTGACAGCTGGAAACATACCACTCTGTCGAGCAGCTCGTCTCCTTTCATCCAAATCTTCCCAGCCCAAACTTTGGAACGTTTTCGTAACGTTACTTTTTTGTAGGAAATTACCCAGAACAAATCGAGCTTCTTTTCTTTGGATTTTTCCACTTCTTGAATCAAGTGATCCTGGTGAGAGTCCCATACTCCAGTTGGGGTCTTAACAGAGACTTATATGCCCTCTCCTTTACATCCCTATTACAACCCCTAAATACCGTCATAACCACGTGCAGAGATCTGAACGCTTTATTTACAGTCCCGTCTATGTGTCACCTCAATGAAGATCTCTCCTTATGTTAACACCTAGGTGCTTACGGCGAGGGAAATGTAATCGTGGGTTAACAAGAATATCCTGGACGTGGAACACCCTACAGTGGTTTTTGGCATCCACGATACGGCAGCTCTGAGATGATGGTCGCCAGTCTTCTGTGAGGGGACGGCGCGAGAAAAATAATATATATTGTTATATTGTCTGCACCAGTAGGACCGCAACAACCGACTGAGGGAGAGAAAGGCAGCATGAAGAAAAGAATGAATGAATGAAAGAAAACTGAAAGAGTTGGGCCATGAGCGTTGAGCCTTGCCAAGGTCGGTGAACACCGCGTAGCACGCTCGCCATTAGAGGGTGCGTGAAGACCCGCGAGTTGGCACGACTCATGACCCACTTGTTACCCACACTTGGCCACTCCTCTAGCACTCACCTACTCATAACACTCCTGGACGACTTCTTCAATAAGTGTTTTAATCATGAAAGACAATTTCGTTGTTAAATACAGTGGTGTGATAAATTGTCAGCACAATTGCTTTCAGTTCAGGGGATACTGGTTTCGATTCCCAGCCGAGCCGACAATTATAAGCGGGATGGTTAATTCCTCCAGCTCGCGGACTGGATGTTGTGACACATCTTCGTCTGCACACAGCACAACACATTACCAACCACCATAGAGTCACTTAATTGTGAATACATACCTCCAGGAAGGGCATCCGGGTGTAAAACAGGGCTCAAGTCAGAGTTCATGCCTGCGACCCGGCTAGGCTGTGGTAAGAAGGGGCAGAGCATTAATTCTGAAACATTTCGAATTACTTGACTTTCATGAAATAAGAGGATGGTATAATTGTGTTTTCTAAGTTCTAAAACTGGGAAGTGATTGGTCGTTATTCTTAATGTCACATCATATTATTCGTGACTCAGTGACTTCTGATTCATTTGTCATACTTCAACATTAAGAGTGGACGGTGAAAATCAGGCCTTATTTGAATGATACTGGTGAAAATGTATTCTGAATAGAGTTGCAAGAGCGCGCATTTCCATAAGGTTTGGCCTCCTGCAGTTCGGATCATTCGCTGCGGAATGGACGAGGCTGTCACTGGAGGCCCCGGGCGATGAATACTCAATCAGTTTCTCACTTAGTCTACATACAAGCAGCCAGAGAAAAGATACGATTCATATTTCAACGGAAAGGCAAGGGGAAACGAGCGAGAGAGAGAGTTATGATGAATGGAATAGACGGGGGGAAATCTGACTGCCAAGAACCACGTATAAAATCGGTGTTACTCACAAACTTATTTCTCATCGTCTCTCTATCTCTCTCTCGACGATTCAATCGCAGAGAAATTTTTAGGACTGGACAGAATTGTGACTGAAGTGGAAATATTTCTCTTTCATCCAACCAAAGAGACACACTGTGGGAGGCTTCAATGGGCTAACTTTACCTAATAAGGCGTTAAACAAAGAATCCGAGAATTATTTTGACCTCGTCCTAATTTGCTGAGGAATCATAATCTCTTTCTCTAATATTTGAGGAATACAGTATACATACCGTGTTTCAAATTAAGCTCAAGAGTGATATTAGAATGCAGTACTTCGCCCGTATATTTATGTGTCCGGCTTTAAGGCTGAAATTCTCGAACCCGGGACCCTAACCACCGAAGACCTATACACTTGACGTTCAACCAAGGATCCGGGCCCAGTTTTCAGGTTTACAGTCCAGCATATCTGGTGCTCCATCATATCTTAACGAAAGGTGGCAATGTTCTTCAACGAAATTTTTATCGAGCTTTTCCTCGCGTGACTCTTCAGACGATACATGAATTATTAAATTGGTACATATACGTTACCGTACAATAATAACAGTATTGTTTTGTTACTTGTAATGCTTGTTATTTAAATGGGCCTAACATCTGGGTCACCGGCCGTATTGTTTTGTTATTTTATTCGTCATGCACCAGCAGCTCACAACTTGTCCGACGTTGTGACGACCAAGGTGTGCAAGCTGAGTCAGGCATTGTTTGCACTTACTTGTGCCAGGACACTCCCATTTATCTAGTCCTCATTCTTCGGCTAATGTAACGGACCTTTTGAACAGCAAAAGTCCCTTTACCTTCATACGAACATTTCTTTTTTAGATGTAAATAATAATAATAATAATAATAATAATAATAATAATAATAATAATAATAATAATAATAATAATAATAATAATAATAATAATAATAATAGAATGGGAGAAATTAATTGAACAGGACAGTTGTTTTGCCGGAAGCAGTACAAGAGAAAACACTACAGACCTGTACACAGCAACAGATAAGTTTAATGATGCCGTGCGTAGGGAACGCTTGAAATTCTACGGGCACATCTGTAGAATGGACAATAATTATATTACTAAAAAACTATTAACTATAATCAATTAAAAGAAGGTCAAGATCAGCTGGTTGCAAGAAATTAAGGAGGATTTACAAGAAATAAACGCTACAAATGACACGATAAAAAATCGTGAAGGCTTTGGAATTCTTGTTGCAAATCATACATTCGTGAAAAAAGCTTAAAAAACACTGGATAGCAGTGGACGGAAAACCAAAATAAGACACCACAGTGAATTCATGAAGAGATTTTGGGACTAGAAGAAGAAGCCGTCAGACCAAGCTAATAAGTTCAAACGCACTCTTTAATTGGGCATAACGAAGAAAGGAAATAAAGAAAGAAAGAAGGAAATAATAATAAAATTAAATCTATATCCAGAAATGCAAAATTAAGACACTACAACACTGTACAAGCCTGAAGCACTATATGCGTCTAAAACACTGATCATTAGGGCAGATCATTGATTAAAGATGTAGAAAGCAAGAAAGAAAAGTATTAAGGAACATTTTTGTACCAGTTTGTACAGAGGGAATTTCGGTGATAAGGAAATCTCATGACCTGTATCAACACTCAGAGAACATCTCAGACACAGTTAGGAAATGATGTTTGAAATTTTAGGGACATATTCTCAGAATGAGTAATCAGAGACTGACCAAAATTATTCTGAACCTATCCCTATTAATGAAAGTAAAAAAGTATTGGCTGCTCGAAGCTGGAAAAGATGTTCATGAAACAGTCATCACAGATGACATTGTGTTAGACAGACCGCTTTAAACATCATCCAAGCACTACCAGGAACAAAACCTGGTCAGAAGATCGCAAGAAAAGTTACAGCTAAAGGATGAAGAGATTTTGGGACAAGAAGAGGGCAACGACGTCCTCTAAATAAGATCGATCGCGCTCCACAGTTGGGCGTAACGAAGAAATAATAATAATAATAATAATAATAATAATAATAATAATAATAACAATAACATAATAACAGAACCTCCGGTACGAGCCTGGCTGTGCGACGCACTTTAAGGAGATGTTGGTCTGTAGGGGGCGCACTCTCATGATTATTATTGATAAATTATTGATCAAGTGTTAGCGCCCATTCTGGACCTCCCCCGCTGACTGACCGCTCTGCCCCAAGGGAGGACGTCTGGAGTAATGTCTCTTCCAGCCGGAATAGAAAGTTCGTTTCGTTTCCTTCCCCCTTGGCTGCTCGACAGACTGGAAGAACAGGTGCTTTTTCACAGAAACAGGTACCGAGGGTGTGATACTCCAGCCTCTCAGAATCAGCAACAACTTCATTTGCTTGTGAAGATACACGTGGGAAGTTATCATCAGTTCCCATGACCTAATCGTTATAAGAAGTCGAATTGTGCGATTAAGTCAACCCGTGAACTAGTTTTCAGGAATGTGACCAAATAATAATAATAATAATAATAATAATAATAATAATAATAATAATAATAATAATAATAATAATAATAATAATAAGGATAACATTTTGCGCTCACCTCTTTAGATTGCCAGCTGAAAGAATCTGTAAACGTTTATTATCCTACTTCAGAAGTCTCAAAACGATTCATCCTTGGTTTGTGGAGACTTTTAAAGTATAGTATCTCAGAAACAGACATTCAACTCCGAGCACCACTCAAAAACAAAACTTAGACAGGTTTTTTTTTGCTAGTGGCTTTACGTCGCACCGACACAGATAGGAAAAGGCTAGGAGTTGTAAGGAAGCGGCCGTGGCCTTAATTAACGTACAGCCCCAGCATTTGTCTGGTATGAAAGGTTCACCAAGAAGTCCCAACTCGACTGAAGCATGTCCATTCTGATGCACACTCCGAAAGGATGAAAACCTGGTGGGCCCGCAAGAAGACAAACAGTTGAGATCTCGCGGTCCTTAGTGGCCCTAACGGTGAATAATAATAATAATAATAATAATAATAATAATAATAATAATAATAATAATAATAATAATAATCTCCCTTGTCTTTTTCCCATTTTCTTACTTCTTGTGGGGGTGGCCAAGTTTTTCGGTCGTATGCTCTTCCTGACGCCAACCCCGTGTGGAGGGATATAATAATCGTTATGTGTTTTTATGCGATTGATAGTGGAGCAAGTTATGTACTTGTATGTAGACGAAGCGATGTGTATTGAGACGACAACAAACCTCTAGTCACCGAGCAGGAAGAATTAACCGAACGCAGTTAAAATCTCCGGTTCGGCCAAGAATCGAACTCGGTCCCTCTGAATCATGCGTAAGTGAGCATTGGTCTGTAATGAATGACAGATAAGGTCCTCGACTTGACGATATTTTTAGTGCTGTCAAATCAAAAGCAAGTCACTTTCCGCACAAAGGATTATAGTTTTGTACCATGTGCCACATCTTCTTCCTTACGTTATTACACTGCCTTCTACATGCAGTAGGTACAAATTGCGCCGTGTTTTAAAAGAGTTTGGACTGTCTTTGACTGGCGTTTAATATAGGTCACAGCAAAGCCCCTTACACACAGTGAAATGAAATGAAATGTCGTATGGCTTTTAGTGCCGGGATATCCCAGGACGGGTTCGGCTCGCCAGGTGCAGGTCTTTCTATTTGACACCTGTAGGCGACCTGCACGTCGTGATGAGGATGAAATGATGATGAAGACAACACATACACCCAGCCCCCGTGCCATTGGAATTAACCAATTAAGGTTAAAATCCCCGACCCGGCCGGGAATCGAACCCAGGACCCTCTGAACCGAAGGTCAGTACGCTGACCGTTCAGCCAACGAGTCTTACACACAGTAACGTTGCCGAAGGCAGCGGAATTTTTCTCATAATACGTATCTTGCGAATATTTATGGCCATAACATTGTGCGCTGAATCAGCGAGTATTTTGTCGGACGTAGATCTTGATAGGTGGAGCTATCTTGTGACACGGCATGGAAATGTTGTGTGCTGGATCAGCTGCCATATTGTTGGACGTGGATCTTGGTAGATGGAGCTATCTTGTGACACGACATCGGAATGTTGTGTGCTGGATCAGCTGTCATATTGTTGGACGTAGATCTTGGCAGGTACTGTTATCTTGTGACACGGCATGGAAATGTTGTGTGCTGGATCAGCTGCCATATTGTTGGACGTGGATCTTGGTAGATGGAGCTATCTTGTGACACGACATCGGAATGCTGTGTGCTGGATCAGCTGTCATATTGTTGGACGTGGATCTTGGTAGATGGAGCTATCTTGTGACACGACATCGGAATGTTGTGTGCTGGATCAGCTGTCATATTGTTGGACGTAGATCTTGGCAGGTACTGTTATCTTGTGACACGGCATGGAAATGTTGTGTGCTGGATCAGCTGCCATATTGTTGGACGTGGATCTTGGTAGATGGAGCTATCTTGTGACACGACATCGGAATGCTGTGTGCTGGATCAGCTGTCATATTGGTGGACGTAGATCTTGGTAGGTGGAGCTATCTTGTGACACGACATCGGAATGTTGTGTGCTGGATCAGCTGTCATATTGTTGGACGTAGATCTTGGCAGGTACTGTTATCTTGTGATACGGCATGGGAATGTTGTGTGCTGGATCAGCTGCCATATTGTTGGACGTGGATCTTGGTAGATGGAGCTATCTTGTGACACGGCATGGGAATCTTGTGTGCTAGATCAGCTTCTATATTGTTGCACGTAGATCTTGGTAAGTGGAGCTACCTTGTGACACGGCATGGGAATGTTGTGTGCTGGATCAGCTGCCATATTGTTGGACGTGGATCTTGGTAGATGGAGCTATCTTGTGACACGACATCGGAATGCTGTGTGCTGGATCAGCTGTCATATTGTTGGACGTAGATCTTGGTAGGTGGAGCTATCTTGTGACACGGCATGGGAATCTTGTGTGCTAGATCAGCTTCTATATTGTTGCACGTAGATCTTGGTAAGTGGAGCTATCTTGTAACACGGCATGGGAATGTTGTGTGCTGGATCAGCTGTCATATTATTGGACGTAGATCTTGATAGGTGGAGCTATCGTGTGACATGGCATGGGAATGTTGTGTGCTGGATCATCTGTGATATTGTTGGACGTAGATCTTAATAGGTGCTGCTATCTTGTTATATGGCATGGGAATGTTGTATGTTGGATCAGCTGTGATTTTGTCGGACGTAGATCTTGATAGGTGGAGCTATCTCGTGACACGGCATGGGAATGTTGTGTGCTGGATCAGCTCTCATATTGTTGGACGTAGATCCTGGTAGGCGCTGCTATCTTGTGACATGGCATGGGAATGTTGTGTGCTGGGTCAGCTGCCATATTGTTGGACGTAAATCTTGGTAGGCGCTGCTATCTTGTGACATGGCATGGGAATGTTGTGTGCTGGGTCAGCTGCCATATTGTTGGACGTAGATCTTGATGCTACACATTTCTTTCGATTTATCTTTATCTCCCGTAAGGGTGGAATGAAAGGATGCATTGTCGGTAATGTCCTGCAAGTCGTAAGAGGCTACTATAAGGGGAACAACCAAAGAATCTGTTCTCGCTCTCTCGTCTTCTAAACATAAAAACATATCCATGAGTGTATGCTGGGACCTCCAATTTTAAGTGGAATTCGAATCACAGGTACGAGACTTTAAATCCAAAATGAGCTGGGCGGGATTTGAATGACAGGTGAGAAAAAAGAGTTAAATAAAGGAGGCATGAAGAAAAGGAAGTGGAGTCTCACTATATCTCTGCCAGTCACTGGAAGTTATTTGAATACCAGCGCATATGGGCCTGACTGCACAGTTTGATATGTTTAAGAGATAGGGGAGGTAGACGTGACTAATAAGAGCTTATCACATAACAGACTTCCCCTCTACTGTTTTCACGCATGCTTGGTTACAAAAATTGAGTGTGGAGGATACCACCTCCACCATGACTCATCCTGATATGTATCGTTCACCGACTAAAACAAAGTAGCAATTAAAGACCAGCCCGCGAACACAACAGTGGGGAGGGGATCACGGCCAAACTACTCTTCACAGAGTACATACTTTCACCAACGTAAAGAACGAAATACATTCATGGAAACCAAAGCCTTCTGTATCAATCGCTTTAGGAGATGGAGCTCGCTGTATATGTGACGTATGTTGCTATGGCCATGTTACACCTGCCTAACGAAGAACTTAATTGGCTAAAACTAAAACCGCCGTAATCTGCATACGTTACGCCTTCTTCGTCGAATATTCTCCTCTTGTTCACCTCCCTGCTTCTACCTCTCATCCAATTACAATTTCGGAACAAGGTCAAAAACTGAAAAACACTTATCGATACCATATCACCGCAAGACAAGATACACAAACTCTTTTGTCATTTCTTCAGCACGACAGTGAAGAGAAAGACACTACCTGTCTCTGTTACAGGAGCCTCACCTCCTAGGTCCAAGCAATGTTGTCACCAATATCTACTAACTAATAGATGTAGTTCGGGATTTTCGTTCATGTATTATGTCAATATTGTTGATTTGCCTTTTTATAAGCTATACACCACGCATAAACGAACTGATATTATTAAGTACAATAGAAATTAGCTGCCACCGCCGGAGCCCGGGTTCAATTCCCGGCTCTGCCGCGAAGTTTGAAAGGTAGTATAGGGGCTGGAGCGGGATCCACTCAGCCTCGAGAGGTCAACTGAAGAGACAGGGGTTCAATTCTCTCCTCAGCCATCCTCGAAGTGGTTTTCGGTGGTGTCCTACTTCTTCTCCAGGCTAATGCCGGGATGGTACCTAACTTAATGCCACGGCCGCTTCCTTCCCTCTTCCTTGTCTATCCCTTCGAAGCTTTCCATCCTCCCACAAGGCCCCTATTCAGCATATCAGCTGAGACCATCTGGGCGAAGTACTGGTCCTGATCCTCAGTTGTATCCCTACTCGAAGTCTCATACTCCAGGACACTGCCCTTGGGGTGGTAGATGTGGAATCCATCGCTGAGTGCGAGGGGAAAACCAACCCTGAAGTGTAAACGGATTAAGAAAGAAAGAAAGAAAGAAAGAAAGAATACTCGTAGAAATTAGCAAACATTTTGTGATTTCTGAAGTTCTGTTTTAATTGTGTAAATCATCATCAACAACTACATTTATTTTTGTTCTTTATTTTTTTATTCGCTATTACCGTATTGCTTAGTAACTCTAAGATGTTTCATTTGTAGTATATTTATTTTAATTCGGCACAAATAACTGTTCTATTTTCTGGTTAGACAGGCACTGATAACCTTTTTTTTTTATTCGTCATGCCCAACTAAACTTATCAGCACATTTTTTTTAAATTTTTGCTCTTCTCTTCCCAATATCTCTTCATCCTCTCGGTATGTTTTCTTCAGTCCATCCTCTATTTAGTCGGGTGGGTTTTACAGAAAATTATTGTGATTTTTCATTCATAATGCTAAGTTTAAAATTTTTCTTTGTGATCCTGTTATTATCCGTGATATATAAATGATTATAAAATTGCAATAACCGTTTAGTAATGCCATTCCTTATGCAGCCAGTCCCTGCTATGAATGGTGTGAAAATGTTGCTCATAGGGTCGGTTGGTGCATGCATTTCAGTGAGCTTGGCAGACTGATATGTAATATCAACTTCTGGCTCGGTGAGGAAAGCAACGGGAAACTACCTCACTCCTCATTTCCCTAGTACGCCTCTTCAGTAATGCCTAGGCCATCTATGACAGCTGATGGCAGACCTGTTGAGGACCCAACCAGCCTTATGGCTGAAGACTGAACATACAATAACCGTTTCTGGATGGTATCTGTGATGTTTTTAACTTGATAGGTTTCATGTGATTTCTTTTTTCATCCAAATTCCAGTTTCGCATTTCAGTCCTAAGATTTTTCTGACGATTTCCTTTTTTTTACGATCATCTTTATTCGAGATTTCCCACCAATTACAGTATAATAGTTTCAGATGCATGAATTGCTTGTGTTTTAACTACTGAGTTATAATGGCGTAGTTTTGCCTTTTTTGATATTGTTCTTTTATTGTGTCTGTTCCAAGTAATTTGGTATGCTCCTGGAAGTTTTGCAGTTCTTTCCTTGTTAGCTTGTTGATTTAACCTCACTGGTTCAATAATTTCATCTAGATACTTAAATTTGTCAACTTGAGCGATATTCCCATATTTGGTGATTAACGGTTGACTGTTGAAACCTGATCTACGAAATAAATATCTATTTTAATTTAAATACAACCACTTGAAAAATTGAATATTATTAGAGGATGAGTCATGGGCGGTTTAGGTCACGCAGCTATCAGCTTGCATTCGAGAAATTATGGGTTCGAACCCCACTGTCGGCAACCTGAAGATGCTTCTCCGTGGTTTGCCATTTTCACACCAAGAAAATGCTAGAGCTGTACCTTAATTAATCCGGCGGCCACTTCCTTCCCATTCCTAGCCCTTTCTTATCTCATCATCGCCATAGGACCTATCGGTGTCGGTGCGAAATAAATCAAAATTGGAATATTTTAAACCATAACTTGGTAAACTTCAGAAATGTTATTCTAGGCGAAGTTTCTTAATAAACTGTACACCAATTTCATCAAGTTTTCTACTTTTACGATTCCAACTCGCCTCAAATGAATACTTCAGTCGTAAGTCCAGAATTTATACTTTTAAGTCATCCAATAGTGATTGAGTGTTCCTCCATAGTTTGTAATATTTATACTTATATCTAGTTCTATATATTCTCTTCCAAGACGTAAATTTCAGAAATAGAAATAATAATAATAATAATAATAATAATAATAATAATAATAATAATAATAATAATAATAATAATAATAATAATAATAATAATAATAATCGTATGGCCTCAGCTACCGAGTGCAGACATTTCAATTTGACGCTGTCTGCTCGTCAATTTCGACGTTCCGTTTTACTCTAGGCCCACTAGATGGCAGACCGAGTAAACCGAAACTCTCTTGGTCGTCTATAGCTGAGATTTAATGAATTTTGTCAGGTGAACACCAAATGTGTCACTAGAGATCTTTTACATGGCAACATCGTACGACATGGAGCGTCGAATGGACTTTTTTCCGCTCTTCAAAAATCCGACTACCTCTGCTGAGTTTGAGGCCGACACTGTGCCATTGATCCACAGAGGCAGCTATAATAATAATAATAATAATAATAATAATAATAATAATAATAATAATAATAATAATAATAATAATAATTTGACCTTAGCTATCGTGATGCAGATCTTCTGAAGTGACGCCATGTAGGCACTTAATCTACCAATTTCGATTCTGCTGCTACAGAGCAACGAAGGCTGAAATTCCCTGGAACGGGTACTGTGTTAATTTAATTTTATCAGGCAACACCAGAGTTCATTAACAAGAGAACAACAGTAAATGGAGAGCCGAGGTTTTTGACACTTCATAAATCGACTATTTCAGCCAGCATCGAAGCCGCTACCTAAAGATCATGGCGTCGGACACACTACCACTGATCCACCGAGCCAGCTATAAATTCCGAGAACCTCCCAATACAGTAATAACCCTGGCATAACAGTTCAGTTTTTTTCAGTCTCCACAATGATCACTGTATCAAGTTTCGATTTTCAAAGAGAACCCTTAACTTAATCCCCCATTTCTCAATTACCTTCAAACCACGAGAACTTTTAAGCCCTTATGACTATCTCATTACATAGCGTAGAGCATGGGGGTTGAGAGTTCATCCACCCCTGACAGCACATTCGCCCCCTCTCCGTTCCATGTTATTATTAACAGCGTTTAAACTGCCCTTGTTAAGTGCAGGGCCACCCTCCAGTAGCCACAAAGCTGATGTCATTTTTATTCCGTGTTTTAAAAGGGGCAGTCCAGATGACGCTTCCATCATATATCAAGCGACAACAAGAAGCTTAATTTATAATAGGGGTATGATAATTGGCTGCCAAGTGATAACCGAGCTATTTTCATTTTTCCAAAACGACCCTCTTTTTCTGTCAGATGAATTGGTGCAGATTAACTGATTGACCGAACAGTTTTAAGAAGAATGAGTAACGGGCTCATGTCATCCAGTGTTCGAAGTACTAAGGTAAATCACCCCTTCAGATCTAGTGACAGTCTTAAGAAAGCACCGTCTAAACTTGGATCTGAGACTTAGAAGGCTGTGTGTTTCCCACAGCGATGTACGAGGTGGAAGGATGGACTTAGACACAGACCCTGTGCATGAGATTGGAAGCCTTCGAAATATGGGTCTTCCGGCGATAATTCGTCTACAGAGAGAGTGAGAAATTCGGTGGTGATGGAGAAAAGGCTACTTAAGCATCGTGGTTTGAGTAACGTAACTGTCACCTTGCATTCGGCAGATGGTCGGTTCGAACCCCACTGTAGGCAGTTTCCATGGTTTCCCATTTTCAAACCAGACAATTACTAATAAAAGTCACGGTATCTTCCTTCCCACTCCCAGCCCTGTCCTATCTCACCGTTGCCATAAGACCTGTATGTTTCGGCGCGACGTGAAACAAATAAAAAAGAACTCAAGACGTACTCTCCATCAATAACCGGACATGTGATGTGGGACAGTAAGTACTTGATCGTATGAGTGACGTAAACCTCGTTGAAGAAGAATTCAGAAGGGGAAGGACCGAGCTAGAGAACCCATGATCTCCAAACCACTCTTCCAGGTTGAGAGCCCCTTTCAGTCGTCTCCTGCGACATTCAAGAGGTACCGCGGATGTACTACCGCCCGCATCCACAAAGGAAATGGAAGAATTGCTGATCTTTCTTGGGCCCGATAGTTCGTTTGGTTGGGGCCGGTAGAATACATGCACGGTAGCAGTGATTAAAAGGGAGCCCAGAGGCTCTTAAGATAAGAGCGTAGGTTGACGACCACGGAGCCTTTAGCTGAGTCCTCGCATTGCTTCCAGTCTCCTCACTTTCAGTTATCCTGTCCGACCTCCCTTGGACAACTCTTGTTCTCTTCCGACCCCGCTGGTATTAGGTTTACAAGGACTAGGGAATCTTTCATTTTCTGTTCTTCGTGGCTCGTGTCTTCCTTTTACCGATGCCTGAATTTTTTGACGTGTCAGGCCTTCTGATTAGTGTTATTAGAGGATGGTTGCCCAGTTGCACTTCCTGTTAAACCAGTAATCACCACCACCCCACCCATGACCGATAGCGATGAGGTCGTAGGGAAGGTCATAAGAAGTCCCTTGCTTGTGACTATAATTAGTACTGGCACTCTTTCGCGCTTCTCCAGTTGTACACTTGACAACTATATGGGGTAATCTCAATGTACCGGTACTGGGATTACTCTTAATGATCTTTTTTTTTTTAATGCATTGTTGTTCTACAGAAATCGAATCCCTTTGAAAACGGTCGTTAACGTGCGTATTCAAATTATCTTCCGAGTTGTTACACACTTTAAATCATTTCATATACAAGGTAGTGACGTAGTTAACACTGCATAAGTGCCCAGTTCATCAAACGTCAGACCGGGAAGTCACTTGAGGGGGCCGGGGTAATCGCTGTTTGATGACACCAGGTGGAACTGGTCTTGTCAACCCTTTTCTCCCGGTACCATTCATCAGGTCGCACGAGCCTTGCCACGTGTGCGCGCGCGTGTGTGTGTGTGTTATAAAAAACATCTCCCTACCACATTCTTCCTTCCCGTAACCCTCAACAAACTTGTGCCCATTCTTTTCATTTCTTTTACGGAACCTATCTAGAGTAAATACGGGCGCTTAAATGAGTGGGTTTATCTTCAAGCAATACAGTCAGTTGCATGAAAAGAATAATGAGCTCTATGAAAAATATTCTTGGTCATTCCATTAACTGATAACCAAAATTGCGCAAATGGTTGTAGCTTTTCCTAAGATGGAAAGAGATGTGCATCCCCCTCGAACTATTTCCAGATGTGTCTCGAAAGCGAATCGTTAAATGCGAATAAATTAATTATTATCAGTTTGAGTTTAATTTATTGAAAGACGTATTTATAATCACCTGATTATTCCAAAAGGAAATTTAACAATTTATTTATTTATTTATTTATTTATTTATTTATTTATTTATTTATTTATTTATTTATTTATTTATTTATTTATTTATTCATTCATTTCACAGTCCTCAGCTATCTTTGTTATGACTTGGATTCCACTGTGTACAACATGAAAAGTATTGGACCAAGTGCAGGATCCTGAGAAACTACGTATTTATTTTTGTGTAACTTAGAGTGGAAGACTGTAACATCTTTAACATATTTTTGTATTTCCACATTGTGGTATTTTCCACCAGTTAAGTGAAATTCTCCCAATGTATCTGTATTACTTGTTCAAGGTATTCTAGCAGTTGTGTATTGTTCCAGGAACGCCACTGAACGGAGACCTCAGTGCTGACGAGCGGAGTGTGGGAAGTGACGCGGCGGCGGACTTGGCGCAAGACGCTGACTCGGGGGACTCGGATCGGGAAGCGCTCAACCTGGTAAGTCCCGAGTCCGAGTAAACATACTGTATTCACACCTTAATACATTAACATTCCCAAGGATGAGCACACATTTCTTAAACATAGGCAGAAGAGCAAATTAATCAATGACACAATGCAAAAATAAAATTATTTTCCTGAAAAATCGTTCTTTACCATGAGAAACCCTTCCATACACTACTACTGTTTAATCCCATTCGATTTAGACACATTAGACTGATTAAAGAGGAAACTATCAAATCATTCAAGTATAAGAACGTTGTTGTCTTGAGTTGCCACAAATGTGGTGACTGATTTTGATTGATTGGTGGAGGTGGTGATTATCGTTTAAGAGGAAGTACAACTAGGCAACCATCTACCACCCTCACCCACAGGGGGTTGATTTTGATTCAAACCACTAATACACCACTTCTCACCCATAAAGACGAAAATACTTTTTAAAAATAAAAACTTCAAGGGCATTATTTGAAACTGATCCTCTCGATCCAAAAAGAAAACCGTACACCTCAAGGATCACTACTCCTTAAAACGGCCTAAAACTGCGAAACCTTAAACAAATTAACAAGAAACTTCATAGCTACAGTCCGGCTCCATAGCTAAATGGTTAGCGTGCTGGCCTTTGGTCACGGGTTCAATTCCAGGCAGGGTCGGGAATTTTAACCATCATTGGTTAATTTCGCCGGCACGGAGACTGGGTGCAGGTGTCATCTTCATCATCATTTCATCCTCATCACGACGCGCAGGTCGCCTACGGGAGTCAAATAAAAAGACCTGCACCTGGCGAGCCGAACATGTCCTCGGACACAACCGGCACCAAAAGCCATACACCATTTCATTTTCATAGCTACTGGGGCTTAACAAAGAGATCAGAATTACTTTAAAAGCGAATAGATAACTATCAAAGGGCAGAAAAGTAAAAAGATGGAGATTAACAGAATGAAGAAGAACAGGCCGTGTGGTTAGGGTCACGCAGCTGTGAGCTTGCATTCGGGAGATAGTGTGTTCGAACCCCACTGTCGATAGCCCTAAAAATGGTTTTCCATGGATTCCCATTTTCACACCAAGGAAATGCTGGGGCTGTACCATAATTAAGGTAACTTCCTTCCCACTCCTAGCCCTTTCCTATACCATCGTCGCCAAAAGACCTATCTGTGGCGGTGCGACGCAAAGCGAATTTTGTAAAGTTATTCCACACTTTACGTGGACAGCATGATAGAGGGTTAAAAAAACCGGAATATCAGCGAAAAGTGGGAAATCTGGACATTCTAGTTTACCAAATCATCGTGTTTCTCGCATCCTCCCAATAGACGCAGTTGTAGGAATTGGTTCACGATTCTTTATGATTGTTCTTAATGTTGGCGATAGATGCCTTATGAAGCAGTGAGTTGTTTCTGATTAAAAACGGTAATTTCATAATGCTTTCTTATTTCTAGTTCATGTGACGGAGAAAGTGCTTTTCTTTTAACACTTATTTGAATCACATAGGCATTTCAGTACAGTAAAGACAACATGAAACTGATTAGTAGAATAAATGTGAGTGTTAGAGGAAAGAGGTGACCAAACAGCAGACACAGTATTGTTCTGTACAAGGGCATAGCGCAGGTAACAGGACTAGTACTTTGCAAAGCAAGCTAGCACATTAAGGACCTAGCGGGAACAAGTAATAAAAATTTAACTTTTCCTCCAAGCATTGCTGAAAATATTCCAAGAACGAACCGTAAGAGGCGGCATTGGAGCGCAACACACGGAGTAACTTTTAAAGGCTTTATGTGCGAGATGTGCTGGGACCTATTGTGTGTGTATTGTCAGGGTTTCGCTGTATTAGACTTTAAAAGTTACGTATTACCTGGTAGTGTTTCATATATTTCTCGGCTTCAGTTTCTTGTTTTTTAATAATGCCTATTCTATATAAAGAAACTCCAAGTCTCACTTAATGCTAATTATTCTCCCGCCTAAGAAGTTCTCAGAACAAACTCAAAGGGACATGTTTTGTTTCTGAAGGGGAAAGTGGATGGAGCGAAGGGCCGGTCCCTTGGCGCAGTCTGTTGCTTCAGACAAATTCGATTTATCAAGTGTTTTACAGCGAGAATGAGACAAGTTGAAAACAAAACCTGACTAGACCTCTTCTTGACTCTCCCCTTCTCCATTTGTCTCATTTCTCTTTTCCCGCAAAACTTGGATTAGCTTATCCTTTCACGGTGACGGGATTTCCTTACGGTTAACAGACTACCATATACAATTTTATTATTTTAATAATAATAATAATAATAATAATAATAATAATAATCAACAGATAGCCGCTTTTATAAGTGGATAGAACCAATCGGTCTCTTTATTAGTTCACGCAGAAAAATACTTTGTATTTATTTATTTATTTATTTATTTATTTATTTATTTATTTATTTATTTATTTATTTATTTATTTATTTATTTATTTATTACATGTCTTATTTACATAGCGAGACTGATGCTATGAAGACTCCTCTTCTGCACGACCATGCATTTCCCTGAATTTGAAATATGACAAGTTATTTTACTTGCAATTAAACTTACAACTAGATTTGTATAACTACAGTGATCTTGTAATTAAGGTAGCCTACTTATTTTAACCTGATATATAGGGTAGGTTTAAAAAACTATTTGATATTCATTTACTGCTTAATTATGACAATGAACTTTGTAGTTTGTTTATATGTTATTGCTACTTTTTCGGCAAGCAGTTTCATAGCTGGTATCGAGGATGAGGGTATGATGGTAAAGGGGGTTAAAAGTCAGGTTGCGAGTTACACTAATAGGAAAAGTGCTCTCAGTTTTAATTACTGCGTTGCTGGGGTGAAAGTTAAAAAATAAACGGGGCTGAAAACGAAGGTTACAGATCTCTGCATATGGTTATGAGGGTATTTAGGGGTTGTAGTAAAGATGTAAAGGAGAGGGCATATAAGTCTCTAGTAAGACTTCAACTCCAGTGTATGGTACCCTCGATACGAGAAGTGGAGAAAATCCAAAGAAAAGCAGCTCCATTTGTTCTGGATAATTTCCGACAAAGGAGTAGCGTTGCGAAAATGTTGCAAAGTTCGAGCTGGAAACACTTGGGAGTAAGGAGACGAGCTACTCGACTACGCGGTATGTTCCAAGTTGTCATTGGAGAGATGGCGTCGAATGACATTAGTAGACCAATGAGTTTGAGTGCAACTTTTAAATGCAGGTGGTGGTGGTGATCATTGTTTTAAGAGGAAATACAACTAGGTAACCTTCCTCCATTAACACAAATCAGAGAGAAAATTGAAGGGATCCGACACTTCTAAACATGAAGGTATCGGCCAAAGAAAGACAAGAGCCATGAAGGGTGTGGGAATGAAAGACTCCCTAGGCCTCGAGTGCTCTAATACCGTCGGGGTCGTTAAAGAACAAGAGTTGAGCAAGAGAGGTCGGATAGGATAAATGAAAGTGAGGAGGTTGACACAAGTAAGTGGAAGCAATGCCGGGACTCAGCTGAGGCCTCCGTGGTCGCCAACCCACGTTCCAAATTTGAGAACCCTTAGGGCCCCTTTTAGTCGCTTCTTACGACAGACAGGGAATACCGTATGTATATTCTACCGCCCCCACCCACAGGGAGATTTAAAGGCAGAAAATGCCATAATATGAAGATAAAGAAGCAATTCAAGAAGACAAATTGGGGGCGTATTTATGGGGAGAGGAAGTAGGGATTGTAATAATTTATGAAGGGAAATGTCCGTTAAATTACGAAAAGACTAGGTAAACACTTGATAGGGAAACTGCCACCCGGTTGACAGCCGTAAATGCAGGTCAGTGATGATTGATTGATGATTGGCTGTCCTCGGAAATGGATTTTATTCAACTTGTTCTAACCTTTCCTTCAGAAGGGTTAAACAGACCGTTTTCCAATTGTCTCAGAGTAATCGGCTTCTGGTTTTGTCTTGAAGTCCCGACATTTCCATACGTCGAAACCAGACAGAGGGCGCCTTCATCGTGCATGTCAATAAGGTCCGTCCTCCCTCGCATACCAAGTGCTCGAAAATGGAGTCGCATGGGAAATGCGCTCTTATCAGCCGAACGAAGCGGACATTTCTCATCCCTTGAATCTTTTATGCATTCTCAAACGGTGTCACGGAAGTTATTCCTTTGAGATGAACTTTCTGTATATTTTCTCTCGACTACTTCATCTCCAATGGCGTATTAAACTACGTAGGTACTGTCTGATCAGAATATGTGTGTACTCTATCCGAGTGGGACACATTTTGTGTTCGAGCACACTTGGACCAGTGGGCCTATCAGAGGGACACAATAATAATTATTGTCACTGATCTTCTCTGTCTTAGACGAAATAATAATAATAATAATAATAATAATAATAATAATAATAATAATAATAATAATAATAATAATAATCAAAAGAATGACAGCCTCGGGGTGTAAGAGTAACGCACCTGCCTCTTACCCGGAGGCCCCCGGTTTGATTTCCGTCCAGACGAGGGATTTCTACCAGGACCTAGCCGGGAATCGAACCATTCATTCGCTTTCCCTGTTTCTTTGTGGTCGGGCTGTGCAGCTCAGACGGTAGAACGCTGACCATCTGAGCTCAGGTTGCCGGGTTCGATCCCTACTGAGCCAGTGGTATTTGAAGGTGTCCAAATACGCCAGCCTCGTGTCGGTAGATTTACCAAACCAAACCCCATGGCACAGCAGCCCTCGAAGGACCTTGGCCTTCCAAGCGACCGCTGTTCAGCCCGAAGGCCTGCAGATTACAAGATGACGTGTGGTCAGCACGACGAATCCTCTCGGCCGTTATTCTTGCACTTCCAGACCGGGTCCGCTATCTCCCCGTCACGTAGCTCCTCAATTGTAAACATGTAGGTTGAGTGGACCACGAATCAGACCACTGATCCAGATAAAATTATCTGGCCTGGCCGAAAATCGAACCCGGGGCATCCAGTGTCGGTAGATTTACTGGCACATAAAAAAACTCCTTGGAACAAAATGTCAGCACCTCGGCCTCTCAGAAAATCGGAAAAACAGTCGGTGAGCCAAACAATTATTATTATTATTATTATTATTATTATTATTATTATTATTATTAATTTCTGTATCAGGCCTCATGGCTGAGTGGTCACGGTCTTGGTCTTCGGTCCTCGGGGCCCCGAGTTCGATTCCTAATCGGGTCCAGGGATTTTAACATTGAAATTTATAGGCCTAAGTGTTTGGTTCTTCAGTCCGCCGGAAGTAATTTTGAATGAATAAAGTAATAAACTACGTGAAAAAGAAAACATATGGTAACAGAATTATTCCTTTAAAAAAAAAAAGACAGTCTCCTGGAAACCACCGAACGTTTTGACGACTTGTCTAAATCGGAACCCCCATCTTTGTCAAGTCCAACCTCACTTCTCGAAACCATTTCAGCTCTGTCTTCTTCTTCCTGAAGAATTCAAAGATTCTCTTCGTTAGTCTGTTACTGTCCGTCCTCAGCAAGTGTCCGTACCGGAAGTGTAACCTTCCCTTCCTCATCAGTCCAACCACTCCTTTTGTTCTTTGGTACAATTCTTTGTTAGATTTGAGTCTCCTCATTCCATGTTTTACATTTGGACCTAGAATTTTTCTTTCTCTTTTCCGGATGCCTTCAAGTCCACGCACTCCGGTTTAAAAACAATATCTAGATGCCTCAGTTTAGCCCCAGAAGTTCATTATTATATCCGTTTCTGTGCTAACGTCAAGGTTGGGTGTCTGCATTAATTTGCTAATTACATTCATTGTTGCATTCATATAGTCTCAATTCGTAATATAAAGTGATATAAGATATAATAATTTACCAAGGGAGGTATTCGATAAATTTCCAACTTCTCTGAAATCGTTTAAGAAAGAACTAGGTAAACAACCGATCGGGAATCTACCACCTGGGGGACTGCCCTAAATGCAGATCAGTGCTGGTTGATTAGAATGTTACAATTGATAATGGAAAGTCAGTTTTGAAAAAAGTCAGGTAAAACTTGTCTGTAATGGGGCTGTACAGTACCTTAATTATTTCCGTTGAGCATAGATAACAGTAGATAATTCAAGATTCAGTGCGCTTACTTATTGTGTTCTAGAGTTCTGTTTCGAGTATAGTGAAATATGTTCATAATCTTCTGTATAAGGGTTGTAGGACTTGTCATCGGAGCAAGAGGAACCATATCACAATTCGTAGTTCAGTTTTTCAACAGTGTGGGCATTCCCAAGAATCTGCAGTGTGATTTAGCCGTCTTGGTCATTGAAAGCTCTGCCCAAATTGTTGGACATCACCTCTATAGAACTGCATACGAGAAAGACTAACTCCAGAAAACTCTTCATGGTTACACACACATTCAGTATTCAAGTGTCATGATATACTTCGTAAGATTTAGACAGTCTATCATTGTAGGAAGCACAAATAAAAAGAATGGTGTATTATGTACCTACTTTATTAAGATTACATCGTAAAAGTTATTACACTGTACCAATCAAGAAAAAAAATACGGTTCAGTGAAAAAAAATAATTCACTGTTTTTACATTTTCAGAAGAGATTTATTCAACGTACTCTTCTTTCCGGAACGTGACTTCTAGCACCAAGATATACACTAATATTTGTTTACAGATATGTAATCTCTGCGGCGGAATGTCCGTATGTTCTCCCACCAAGTAGGCCTACGGCTGACATCTTCAAAATAGCGGTCAGTGGAAGTTCTGACAACTTCCCTTTTCGCATTTCAAGACATGCAGGGTCTGGATAGAAGCTTCCATATGTATTTTCAAGTAAAATTTACGGAACCATGAGACGGGTCTTGGTCTACAAAGCAATCGCTGCTCAACCACAAGGCCTTCAGATTCTGTGGTGAAGCATGGTCAGAGCGACGAAACCCCTCCGCCGTTATTCTGGCCTTTCTAGGCCACAGCTGCTATCTCAGTGTTAGGTAGTTCCTCAGTTGTTCTCGCGTAGGTTGAGAAGACCGCGAACGAGCCCTCAGATTCATGTAAAAATCCCTGACCTGGCCGAGAATCGAACTCTGTAAGAGGCAGGCTCGCTACCACTAACCCGTGGGGCGGCAGTGAATAGTAGGCCTGTAGTAGTTATAGGCTTTTGTTCTTTTAGCATTACTTGTGAAGAACGAATTGATCATTCGAAAAGATGAGGGAGTTGTACATAATTTTGAAAATGGTTAATACCAAAAGTGGTTCTTACATATCTGTGTATTAGACAGCAAGCTTGAAGGCGCATTGCAATCACTGTTCCATGTTTCATGTGTGGCTAATGTCCTCGCAGGTGACGGAAGTATCCCAGCGGAATGCGGGACAAGCCAGTGGGACGGCGAGCTCCCCCAGTTCGGGAGTCAGCAGTCAGGTGACGTCCAGCAACACCAGCGGCTCGACGGCGGCAAGCGTACAGGCCGCCCTGCTATCACTGAACCAGGTACGTCCTACGTGACGTCATTCTCTAACACTGCCGTAATGCCTGCCCATCTCTTACTATACCTATAACAAGGCTGGGTCAGGGGGAAGAAGCAAAATCTCTTAGATGGAAAATAAAGCTGTATTCACCTAACGCTTCAGAATTGTTCACATAAATTCATAGGGGTTCTGTTGTCATTATTCCTTTTGGGGGATTGGAATCATCTGCTGAACGTCTTAACATATATCAGTGGAGTGCGTAAGAATCATAAACATTAAGTCAGACAGAATAATACTTCTAATAGAAGTTCACACTCTGCTGTGTAGACTGCTGTCAAAAGGGGGATGAGTTCATCTGATTTATTTTCTTCATTTTTTTTTCCATGTACCCTTCTTCTTCCTGGCATGAAGTCGGCTCTGACGTGGATTAAGCGCAGTTTTACGGCCGAATGCCTTTCCTGACCCCAGTCCTCTGTGGAGATGTGCATAAAGACCAACACAAACATCGCCCGAGCTGGAAGAATTAACCAAACATGCTTAAAATCTATGGCCCGACCGGGAATCGAACGCGAGGTCCTCTGAACCGAAAGCCAGTACGCTGACCTTTCAGCTACAGAATCGGACTGTCCTCCTCCTGTACTCTCTGTAGGTAACTAAGTTGATCACAATATAATGGTTTCTGACCTTTCATAGGATACAGTCAAGCGTACCACTACTTTCTAACATGTATGAAAACTTCCGGTAGGTAATCTTTTAATATTTTTTTCGAACTACTGGTACTGAGTATCAACCAATCAATACTGATCTACATTTAGGACAGTCGCCCAGGTGGCAGATTCCCTATCTGTTGTTATCCTAGCCTTTTCTTAAATGATTTCAAAGAAATTGGAAATTTATTGAGCACCTCCCTTGGTAAGTTATTCCAATTCCTAACTCCCCTTTCTCATCATCATCATCATCTGTTTACCCTCCAGGTTCGGCTTTTCCCTCGGACTCAGCGAGGGATCCCACCTCTACCGCCTCAAGGGCAGTGTCCTGGAGCTTCAGACTCTTGGTCGGGGGATACAACTGGGGAGTATGACCAGTACCTCGCCCAGGCGGCCTCACCTGCTATGCTGAACAGGGGCCTTATGGAGGGATGGGATGATTGGAAGGGATAGGCAAGGAAGAGGGAAGGAAGCGGCCGTGGCCTTAAGTTAGGTACCATCCCGGCATTCGCCTGGAAAAGAAGTGGGAAACTACGGAAAACCACTTCAGGGATGGCTGAGGTGGGAATCGAACCCACCTCTACTCAGTTGACCTCCGGAGGCTGAGTGGACCCCGTTCCAGCCCTCGTACCACTTTTCAAATTTCGTGGCAGAGCCGGGAATCGAACCCGGGCCTCCGAGGGTGGCAGCTAATCACGCTAACCACTACACCACAGAGGCGGACACTCCCCTTTCTATAAATGAATATTTGCCCCAGTTTGTCCTCTTGAATTCCAACTTAATTTTCATATTGTGATATTTCCTACTTTTATAAAGACGCCACTCAAACTTATTTCTCTACTGATGTCATTCCACGCCATCTCTCCGCTGACAGCTCGGAGCATACCACTTAGTCGAGCAGCTCGTCTTCTTTTTCCCAATTCTTCCCAGCCCAAACTTTGCAACATTTTTGTAACGCTACTCTTTTGTCGGAAATCACCCAGAAAAATCGAGCTGCTTTTCTTTGGATTTTTTTTTTTTTTTTTTTTTCCAGTTCTTGAATCAAGTAATCCTGGTGAGTGTCCCATACACTGGAACCATACTGTAGTTGGGGTCTTACCAGAGACTTATATGCCCTCTCCTTTACATCCTTACTACAATCCCTAAATACCCTCATAACCATGTGCATAGATCTGTACCTTTTATTTAAAATCTCATTTATGTGATTACCCCTTTCCTTATATTAACATCTAGATACTTACAATTCTCCCCCAAAAGGAACTTTCGCCCCATCAACGCAGTCATTAAAATTGAGAGGACTTTTCCTATTTGTGAAACTCACAACCTGACTTTTAACCCCGTTTATCATCATACCATTGCCTACTGTCCATCTCACAACATTATCGAGGTCATTTTGCAGTTGCTCACAATCCTGTAACTTTTTATCCATGCAGTTTCTAGTGGGTCCCCGTCATTTTCAAAGGATATTACATCGGATGCCTAACCGAGGAGATAAAGGCCTGCTCGGTTAATCCAGAGGGACGTGGCTCCGTTTCCCCGTGAAGAAGACGAAAATTTAGAAACAAAATTTCCATTTCTGGGGAGAACCTGTGCTTCACTCAGCTTACACCAGAAAGGAGAACTGGATTAATTCCAGCGGGCCGGACATAAAGCCAACAACCAAGTGCCAAGGTTACACATAGTGGAAGCCTTTATGGAGATACTTTTGCTTTGATTGCCGTTTGGATATTCTGTATTTAAAATTGTTTATTTTTTGTTTGTTTGCTTTTTCGTTCGTTCGTAATCTGTTTACCCTCCAGGGTCTGTTTTTCCCTCGGATTCAGCCAGGGATCCCACCTCTACCGCCTCAGGAGCAGTGTCCTGGAGCTTCAGACTCTGGGTATGGGGATACAACTGTGGAGGATGACCAGTACCTCGCCCAGGTGGCCTCACCTGCTATGCTGAACAGGAGCCTTGCAGGGGGATGGGAAGATTGGAAGGGATAGACAAGGAAGAGGGAAGGAAGCGGCCGTGGCCTTAAGTTAGGTACCATCCTGACATTTGCCTGGAGGAGAAGTGGGAAACCACTGAAAACCACTTCCAGGATGGCTGAAGAGGAAATCGAACCCCCTCTACTTAGTTGACCTCCCGAGGCTGAGTGGACCCCGTTCCAGCCCTCGTACCACTTTTCAAATTTCGTGGCAGAGCCGGGAATCGAACCCGGGCCTCTGGGGGTGGCAGCTAATCACACTAACCACTACACCACAGAGGCGGACTTGTTTGCTTTCTGAGATTGGAAATGAAGAGTGTCAGCTGATGCGAAACTAACCGATTGCTTTTATTTCTTGCAATAACTCATTGTCTTGCATTACAAGATAAATTCTTCTTTGACATTTTCCAACTGGTTGGGGTCGGCATTATATGTGGATTAACGGGTTCCCTGGCTAGTACGGTAAAGGCGCGCTCACTTCACTCGGAAGTACGTACGTTCGATTCCCCATCAGGAATTCACAATTAAGTATTTATTTATTTTCCACCTAGTCGATACAATGATTGCTTAAGGCAATTTTTAATGGTCAAAAGTGGTACATGTTTCGTATATTATCAACATCTTCAGCCACATAACACTGTTTAGATGAAAAATATATAAAATTGACAAAGTAATGCATACGAAACATGTACCACTTTTGACCATTAAAAATTGCCTTAAGCAATCATTGTATCGACTAGGTGGAAAATAAATAAATACTTAATTGTGAATCTATTGAAGTGCGAGACGGACCATGAAGCTGATTTTATGTAATCCCCATCAGGAAGTCGAAAACTTTAAGAAACCTGTCCTGCACATGGTCATGAGGTTGACTCAGCCTAAACCAAAAATGAGAACCAGGTTAATTCATGGGAGCAAAGGCAACCGGGTGTAGAGCTAACCACTCTACCTGAGCAAGTGCTGAGGTTATGGATAATAGAAGCCTTTACTTTCCACCCCTCCAATGGTCTCACGGCTGATAATGAGATGAACATGACTTTGCTATTATATGTGAACTAAGCCCACTTCACCGGCTGATGCCTTTCCCGACGCCAACTCTGTTAAGGGATGTGTTTACTATTGCATGTTATTGTGGTGATTGGTAATTTGATGTATTGTATGTAAATCAAAGACGTAGCCAAAGAGAGTGGGGGAGGGATCCCCCTGTCATGAAATTCTTACAAAAGAAAATAAACCAGTTAAAATCGACTCAATGGGTTGAACATTCACAGAGGCATAATAGATAATAGAGACCTCAAGATATTTTCTAAGAAGCCTGGAAAGTTGCATTTTAGACTGCAGTCTGAGCAGGCCCTTTACTGTTAAACTACTCGCCTTGATCACATTGTCCTTGTTCCGTATTTTAATGCAGTATTTTGTAGTGTGCCGGTACTGCAATCTAATATCAACTTAATTTACTTGTGTCAGTAATGGCTCCTACATGCGCACATGCTACTGATGTAAATGAAGATGTGTATTAGGAGTAACACAAACACACCCAGGCCCTGTGCTAGACGATTTAATCAGCCAGGCCAGGAATCGAAGCTGGGACTCTCCGAACCGAACGCCACTGCTCTAACCATTCAGTGAAGGTGTCAGGCCATTAGAAGATACAGTACATACTTGACAATTCAATCCCGTGGGTGTAACCTTAAAGTCTGTCATTGAAAAAAAATCTTACTGGAAAGTAATTTCTTGACACCATATTTTCACAGAAATACAATTTTCAGAATGAAAATCTTCAGTGTACTGATTCTGCATGAGGCAGAAATAATCTTTAACTCTTGTCTTACTTTCCTCGATAAAAGTCATCGATTTGTAACGGAAATTTTCAAGCCTAGAAAAACTGTGCTGGAAATAATAAAAATATAATTTTATCGAATAATTTGATGAATCTGTCACAGTTGGACATGAAAGGTTTTTTCTGTTTTTTTGTTTTTTAGAAAATGTTGATCAGATTTGATAAAATCAATCAATCAATCAATCATCAATGATGTGCATTAAGGGCTCCCAGGTAGCAAATTCCAAACTGATTGTTTACCTAGCTTTTTCTTAAACATTTTGAAAGAACTTGGAAATTTATGAGACAGTTCCTTTGATAATTTATTCCAACCCCTTACTCCTCGTCCTATAAATTAATATTTGCCCCAATTTGTCGTCTTGAATTCCAACTTTATCTTCATACTGTGATTTCTACCCCTTTTAAGATCCACCCAACCTTATTTGTAAGAGGCGCATAGGAACTCCCTATTCATATTTTTGAAAGCATACTCATGCTTACTTCATTGATCAATAAACAGGTTTAATGATAATGGATTTTTAATGTGATATTTAACAGGAAACTCACTTTTATTATGGCTTCCTTAAAATAGCACTTATTTACAGCCTTCTATAGTCTGGTCAACAACTCAACGGTCTGAAGTATCAGATTAAGTACAATATTTTTCAAATTAGAAAAATAAAAATTAAAAATATCTTGGTATGCTCAAAAAGTGCCAATTTTATGGAGAGAGGGGGTTGCAAATTCGTCAAAACATAATATGGTCATTCATTATTTCTGTTTTATAAAGAGATGATATTTAAATATAATTTATTTTTAATTAAAATGAAATGTTATTTTAAAAAATTCATGGAAACAAAAATATTATTTTATATCATGAATACTTTTCATTCAATTTAAAATTATCATTTTGAATACTGTTAAATAGAGTACACATTAACTTGGATTGTGTATGCCTGCCAGAACTCATTGACTTGACACATACAAATGATATGATGATGCCATGAATGCTTTTGAAGTGACACCACTAATACACCACTCATATACAGATCTTTCCAAGTCGGTGAGTTAATTATGTATTGAAGTTTTCATTAATGGTTGTATAGAGACTTGTAATAAAAAATTAAAAATGGTTTTATTAAATTCCATATTATGGTCCTTTCTCTTTTGCTGGTGATTTAATGTCACACTGATCAGTTAGGTCTTTTGGTGACATTGGGATTGGAAAGGGCTAGGACCGCGAAGGAAGGAGTCCATGGCCTTAATTAAGGTACAGCCTGGTGTGAAAATGGGAAATGACAGAAAACCATCTTCAGGGCTGCCGATGGTGGGATGCAAGTTCACAACTATGTGACTTGAACCGTGTAGCTAACTTGCTCAGTACTTTATAATGTAACCGTACAAATGCTAATTTTGCAGAGCAATAATCAACTATCCTTAATCCTGAAATATCGCGCTTTTTTACTTTCCTGTAGACTTCACTTGAATAACAAAAAAAGGAAGGTTGCCAAAATCACTTGAACACACCAAGTCCGGGCTCACCAAGCAAGTTGGACACATGCTTTGGTTCTGTAGCTGTGAGCTTGCATTTAGGAGATAGTGAGTTTGAACCCCTCTGTCGGCAGCCCTGAAAATGGTTTTCCATTTTCACACCAGGTACCTACCTTAATTACAGCCATGGTTGCTTCCTTCCCAATCCTAGCCCTTTCCTATCCATTGTCGCTGTAAGACCTGGCTGTGTCAGTGCAACATAAAACAAATAAGGGGTCGATGACCTTCGATGTTAGGCCCTTTAAAACAACAAGCATCATCAAGCAAAACAAATAGTTAAACAATACAGGCCTGTTCGGAAGTGCTCTATAAATCATCATCCTCATAACTCCTTGTAATCATAATGCATTGATCTGTGTTGGTTGTAAGAATTGTTTTCATTCAGTTTAATAATAAAGCATTTCTTAGCCTATGAACTTTGAGTATGAAGTTTTACTGGGAGAAATAAAAAAATCACTTTACAATACCGTAACATATTTTATCTCTTCTCTGCAGTTGATGAGTCTTGGAGCCCAAGGTCAGCAACTGTTCCTGCAGAACCAGCTAGCGGCAGCGGCTGCGGGACAGATGCCCGTCAACTCTCCGCTGGCAGGACTTGGCCCTCAGGAGCTGCAGGCCCTTCAACAGACCCTACAACAACACCAGCACAGTCTCCAACAGCACCTGCAGCAGTTCGTGTTGTTCCAGCCTGGAGCAGGTGGCCAGCTACCAGCGCAGGCACAGTTCTTCCTGCAGAATCAGGTATGGAAACTCCCAATTCCAATGTACTTCAACTTTCTCTTAACTTTCTGCATTTTATATTGATAGTTGAATGTATACTCAACACTCAACGATGTTCTTTTCTCTTATTTCCTTTTTTAATATTTTTAGATAGATTGATAAGGAAAGGTTTGAAGCTATACCTATTATTTCTGTGTCTGAAAATACATAGTTGGACTCTGCATGTTAAGTCATGTTGGTGGTGGTAGTGATTATTGTTTTAAGAGAATGTTCAACTGAGAAACCAAACTCTGTTAACACTAATCAACAACAGAAAATCATAAATACACTTAGTATCAAAAAATACGCCAAGTAATAGTTCACAATCCGCAGTGTATCAGATACTCCACTGACATCAGCTGAAATAATTAGGGCATTTCTTCTTTTGATGCTCAATGGATACAAAACACAGTACTTTTCTTCTCCTAGTAATCTGAAGCTGAAGTCAAAGTTGGCCCTTTTTCTTGTCCAGGCAAATTCTTTACAAACGTTTTCATCGTAAGGATGGACAGTCTTTATGTTTGCCATAGAACAGCTAGTTGCTTGTGGAGTTCTATCATATAACCCAATCTTGAAAGTAATTTTTCTCCAGTAAGATGACGTCTGAAGAAGGTGTGAGAATATATAATTAATGAGGACTGAAAAGGAACAAAGAGTGTCAAATTAAGTCATATATGTAGATAGAGGAACTGAAGATGGGCCTTCTGTGAGTGTTGATGCCCGCCTACCTGATGAAGTTGAGAAACAGAATTGAGCTTGTCGGAGGCTGAGAAGAGATGATGAACAGAGAACATACGCATTTGAAGACGGGAGTGTATGAAGATCGGGAGATTGTCCTCGTCCTCCTTTTGTGTTTTCATGTTTGTCCTTGTCTGCTCTTCTCGTACTATTACATCTAGCTACAGTACATTGGTCGTAAGTGAAAGGATGATCTTCATGTTAAGAACGATGGTGCAATCGGATTGGCGGAGAAAATGAGGTTGCTTTGTTAGTTCGCGGTACTTGCCACACCAGAGCACAAGGCGCTGCCATGGATTGTCCTCGCCTCTTACCGGCAATATCCACAGTTTGTTTATTAAACAGCCGTAAGTGCACACACAATACAAGAATACACTGTAATTAAGACACACTTGTCAGTCAACGAATGTACCAGAGTTGTTTCTCCTTTCGTCTCTTGGTCGCAGTAACGTTCTTTATTATTCAACGTGCTTGAAAATGCAATACTGCCACCCCACTATTGTGTATTCCTTCACTCACAACATTGTAAATGGAATCAAATACTGAACGAAATAAACAATGTAGCCAGTGATTTTTATTACAACAGATGTTCACTATGCCCCACTCCTACTTTGGTTCACAACACTGTAGTAGTGACCTTTGAACTGTATTTAGGATGTGTGATGTGTCGCCAATGATCTGGAAAGCTGTCCGTATTCTTAGTACAAGTTTGTCTCTCTTTCTACAGGGTTCACACAGTAGTCAATTTATGCACAACTAACTGTGCACTGCCTACTCAGGCTGGGAAGTGACTTTGCAAAGCAAACGAGAATTACTCTGTCTCCCACTTCCCCTCTCTCCTCTGATGCACAGCAACAGCTGGTTCTCTGGCATATCAAATATGGCAAGTTCGTCAATTTGAGTTGCGCACCCAGAACTAACAAAAGTAACTTCATTTTCTCAAAAAGAAAAATTTTCTCTGCCAATCTGATTGCACCATAATTCTCAATATAACATGAAAAGTATCCCTGATTTTTTTTGACAGAAGGAAATATCAGGGGTTCTTGGAGACTTTAATGCAAAGATTGGAGAAACGACCACTGACAGTGAGTTTACACACATCGTGGGCCATTATGGCATTGGAAAGTGAAATAATAGTCGAGAGAGGCTACTACAGTTTTGTATGGAATGTGAATTATGTGTAACCAACACATTCTTTCAACATCATATTCTTCAACTGTATACATGGTGCTCCCCTGATGGTCTTCATAGAAATCAGATTGATTTTATATTGGTTAACAATCGCTGGAAATCCTCTGTCATCAGTGCTAAAACATACTCCGGTGCAGATTGTGGCACAGATCACCAACTACTGTTTATGGTGTTCCGGTTGAAACTCAGAGGCATGCGCCATGTACCTTGTAAAATGCAAAAGGTGGAAGGGGTGAATGTTCTTTTGAACACTAGAAGGGAGCACAGTACTGATGAAGGGTCCACATGGGAAGACTTCAAACAAAATATAGTGACCATTCCAATGAAACATTCTTCTCCAATACAGAGTCATTATAAGTTTTGGATCAGTGATCATACATGGCAGCTCATAGAACAGCGGAAACAACTGAAAGAAATAGGCTTGCACATTCAAGACAGAAACTTTGAGCTGTGTCATGAAATTCAATGTAATTGCCACTTAGACAAACATAAGTATCTGTCAGGAATCTGTGAAGAAATTGAAGCTCATAGCCATCACAATGAGACACGAGATATATACCGTAAAGTAAAACAGCTGTCAAATAAATATAAACCTCATGTATAGTCCATAGAAGATTCTAATGGTCATAGGATACATGATTTTGAAATTGTAGTGAATAGATGGAAACGGTACTGTGAGGACTTGTATAAAGAAGAGACAGTGCAGCTGATGATTGAATGGCGAGATTTTGAACAAGAATCAGACATCTTACTTCAGGAAACAAAAAGGGCAATCACATCGTTGCGACCGCACAAAGCACCGGGTTCTGATGACATAACAGCTGAACTGCTGAAAGAGACGAGCGATAGTGGTGCTCATATCACAGACATTTGCAATAAAATATGGAAAAATGGCAAATGGCCAGCTGACTGGGTTACATCCATCTTCATCCCCTTGCATAAAAAGGGCTCAACAATGAAGTGTGATAACTATAGGACTTTATCGTTAATTTCACATGCTAGCAAGATCATGTTGTATATCTTGAAAGACAGACTCCAAAATTATATTAGTTCACAGATTCCTCCTGAACAAGCTGGTTTCGTCATAGGAAAAGGCACAAGAGAACAGCTGTTGAACATCCGACGGCTAATCGAAAAGAGCAGAGAATTCCAACTTCCTATGATCATTTGCTTTCTAGACTATAGGAAAGCCTCTTACTGTGTTCAGTGGGAGAAAATTTTGCAAGTGTTATTGGAAATGGGAGTTCTAAAACATCTTATCTGGTTGATAAAGAATCTATATGAGTCTAACTCAGCAGTTGTCAGGATCATTGGCAAGATGTCTGAAATTTTCAAGACACAAAGGGACATTCGCCAAAGCTGTATATTGTCACCCCAGCTTTTTAATATTTATGGCGAGTACATCATGAGAACTGCATTGGTTGGATGGACTGGTGGATTTCCTATTGGTAGCAGAAAGATATTGAATCTCCGATATGCAGATGATACTGTATTGATTGCCATGGATGAGGCAGAAATGACAAAGCTTTTAGACCGTGTTAGAACTGAGAACATCAGTTTGGGTTTGCAGATCAACATGCAAAAGACAAAAATTATGGTAGTTGATAGGCCTGGCAAGCTGAATGAACTCAGTGCCTTTAGCAAAATGGAAATGGTTTCAGAAATGTTGTACATGGATGCCATTATAACTAGCAACAACAGCTGTGAAATAGAGATCAGGAGAAGGATTGCCAAAGCCAAGAACATCATGTCTCAGTTATCTCATTTCTGTAAAGCAAAAGACAAAAATTATGGTAGTTGATAGGCCTGGCAAGCTGAATGAACTCAGTGCCTTTAGCAAAATGGAAATGGTTTCAGAAATGTTGTACATGGATGCCATTATAACTAGCAACAACAGCTGTGAAATAGAGATCAGGAGAAGGATTGCCAAAGCCAAGAACATCATGTCTCAGTTATCTCATTTCTGTAAAGTTAAAGATGAGACTAGTACAGACACTGGTATTCTTTATCTTCCTCTATGGTGCTGAAACGTGGATTTTACGAACTTCAGATTTGAATAAGATCAACTCATTTGAGATGTGGTATTGGAGAAGAATACTTTGCATTCCTTGGACAGCATTTCGAACCAACGAATCCATCCTCAAGGAGCTGAACATCAGTACCACGGCAAAATGTCAACAGAGGGCTCTCCAATTCTTTGGTCATATCATGCATCATGCAGAAGGAAGCCTTGAAAAGCACATAATCTTGGGAAACGTGCCTGGAAAGAGGGAGCTTGGGCGAGCACCTATATGCTGGACAGATGCATAAAACATGCAACAAAGACATCGTTCATACAATCTACCCGTAAGCACAGACCGCGGAGGATGGAAACGGGTACAAAGAAATATCTTCAGAGATCACGATCCTCAGAATTGAGGGATCGATACAGACAGACAGACAGACATATTTCTGATGCACCTTCTATACGTCAATTGTAGGTGACGAGAAGTCCATTTTTGGTAGACATACGTCAAGCAGACATGAAATACTTTACGTGCATTGATAAAGTACGTCATATTTATGTGTTGAGTTTCAATGGGCAAACAGTGAAGATGGGAGCACGGGTGCAGTTCGAGATCACATCTACTTCACAACTGATTAGTGAATGTACTTTCAGCCGGACAAGTGTTAATGATGACAGGGGGTTAGTGGGGATGTGCTTATTCATGATAGAAACGTCATTTTTATGTACTCTACTAATCTGGGGTTAAAATAAAATCTTGATTTACGGTTCTTCCTAATGTGCTGTCTATCTAAACAGTTGATAATGACCTAACTACTTCCCTTCTGCTGGTAATAATACTTCTTTACTAAACTTCGCCTATTAATGAAGAAGTACAGGAACGGAAACTATTACTGCCATACAGTAATTTTTCCATATCTAACACTAGGATTAGCACTTCACAAATTTAACAGCTTACATATTTACAATGCTTTCTCTGTGTCATTCATCTCAGAGTAAAATAGAGTCCACACAATATGTTGTTATATTGCACCTTAGATATGTTTTGTCCATGTTTACTTTGGGATACAAAATTTCTGTAGTGTTACTTCAAGAACCTGAAATCGTACATTTTAATGGCCTCTTGGAAACTGTATGTCCTAAATTTCAAAGTTATACCCTTTAAATTTTTGAAAAATTAGGCAGAGGAGAGTTTCAAATATTGTAACAATTCATAACAAGCATATCTTTTTTCTTCTTGGTACAATCTGTTTTATTTTTTTCTGAAAACTTTTGATGTCTTTCTGAGTCAAGTCCTTTAATATTCTTTTAATCATCCACCTACTTTCACGTTATTCATATTTTCTACGTCTTATACTTCTTCACACTGGTGTCTTTAGTGACTGCTTTTACCCTTGTACTAAAACCTGTTTGCATGAAGTAGCTCATATGTTGGTGGTGGTGGTGGTGGTGGTGCTGGTGTATTAGACATGGTGATGGTTACAGGGGTTACTTCAGCAGAGCTTTGGTCACCAAGGTCTGTCATCACGAGGAGTTCCAGTTGTCTCCCAAGCGGCACAGGTAACAGTTTTGCCATTCTACTTACCAGATAGCCGTAATAACCAGTCATAGTAGCCATTTACATAAATCATACCAGGTAAAATATTATCCTCAAATAAAATCCCTTTAAGATTAACTCCTTTATTTTTCTTATATATGTATATGCTGGTGTTTCCAAATTCTTCAGAGTTCACTGCTGAAGCAGAATACTTGTAGATTTTTTTTTTTTTGCATGATTTCTGGTAGTTACTGGTCTTCATTCAACAAAGAGATGAAAGTCTGTTATAGATCCAAAATAGCAGTGGCTCAAGTGATTGCAATGTACTGAACAGGCTTGCCAATGATACTGAATAACAGGAAAGATGATAGACGGGTTAGAGCTACAAAGTATTGGTGTGGGCAAGACAGTTGGTCTGAATTGGTCAGGTCAGGCTAGTGACAAGACCATAGGAACAAAGAAACTGGTGGCATTCATTTCATTAGTTTCATGCTGTCTTGGTTTTATTTCTTCTTTATAAGTAAGAATACTTCCTGAAGTGGGTGGGTTGGGTCCTGGCATGTATCGAGGAAGGACCTCTCTTCTCTGCTACTTCAGGTATCGTAAAATGTCATTTTTCAAGGACTCTAACATATGAACCAAATACCAAAACCATACCAATAAAAGAGTTTCACAACAGAAAAAAATCACCTTGTTGAAGCTCTTGTTTTCTCTGGCCACTGTAAGGTTGTAAAAATATGGACCATAAACATGAAAGTCAAACAACACATTGATGCATTTGAATGTAGTGTTGGTGCAGAATCCTGCATGTACAGTGGACTGAAAAGAGAGCCAGTGTGTTATCATCAAGCAGCTTAACATCTACAAACATTTTTCTCCCCATCTCAACTGCAAAATCCCCCAGTTCTTTGGGCACATCTTAAGAAGAAATGGAGAAAATCTTGAAAAATGCATCATGCAATGGAAGGTCGAAGATATAAGACCAAAGGAAGGACAATGTGCTGATGGATTGACCTCATCAGCAGATTTTAAGAACAACTGAATACCATCCAGAATGGGGAAGCGTAGTTAGAGGAGTCGTGACTCTCATAAATCAGTAAAACAACTTGATGATAGCAGCCTGTGTATACCCTGGTAAGGAATTTTCATGGCATACTCTTTTTGCTCCTAGGATTGTCACCTATTCAGGTCAACTTGAACCACCTGTTTTGTTTTAATCGTAATTAATGTCAGTAGGACATTCTTTGTCCCACTGTGGAAGCATAATATGATACCTTCTGTTTTCCTTTGCCACACAGTTCCAGATGTAGGTTCCTAAGTTAACTTGATCCACTTAGATTCCTGTACAACCAACATTCTGAGTTTGTTAAAAATTACTTCCCACAATCACAGACTATATCACTGCTTCTAAATCACAGATGTTAAGAATATTGATAGTTATATTCCTGGTTAGTAATTGAGTCACAGCTGACACCATGAACTTGGAGCAAGAAATCCACAGAATTACACTGTTCTAAAACTCTTATTTCCAAAGAAAGAATCAATTTCTTCTCCATGTTCTTGATTACTATAGGTGTATAAAAATCTATGAACATTCAGTTCCGCAAAATTATGAAAGTAAATTGAGTGTACAGAGGGCATTCAGAAGTTCAATGCAGGATATCTTGCTGAAGGATATAGCAATCTAGCCAACAACTATTATTGAGTGCAAGTCTACTCCCTAGTGATTATTTCAGTCAACTTTTAGTAATTCACATTTGTTTGAGAAACTTTCTTAATGCAACTGTAATTTAATTTGTAACATCATGTTACACAGGTCCAGCAAGCTGTTGCTCAAGCAGCCCAGCAGTTGCAGCAACTCCAGAAGCAGCAACAGCAGCAACAGCAGCAGCAACAGAGTCATAACAACTCTCAGCTGAGCAGTCCACCAAACCACCATGCAGCTCACCATGCCGCTCTCACCCAGCATCACAATACCGTGAACCATCAGCAGCATCACCCGCCGTCAGCAGGACAACCCACCCATCATCACCACCACCATCACCACTCTCAACACCACATCAAGGCGCCGCAGTCGCGAATCCTCGAGCCATCCCCAGAGGAGACGACGGATCTTGAGGAACTAGAACAGTTCGCAAAGACATTCAAACAACGTAGAATCAAACTCGGCTTCACTCAGGGTGATGTTGGACTTGCTATGGGCAAACTGTATGGAAACGACTTCTCTCAAACTACCATATCGAGGTTTGAGGCGCTCAACCTGTCTTTCAAAAATATGTGCAAATTGAAACCTCTTCTTCAGAAGTGGCTGGAAGATGCAGATAGTTCGTTACATAATCCAAACTCGCTGACTAATCCCCTTACAACACCCGAGGCTATCGGAAGACGCAGAAAGAAACGCACGTCAATAGAGACTAGTGTACGTGTAGCACTAGAGAAAGCGTTCATGCAAAATCCAAAGCCAACATCGGAGGAAATAGCCCTATTGGCAGAGAGTCTATCCATGGAAAAGGAGGTGGTTCGAGTGTGGTTTTGTAACAGGTAAGAATTACTCACATTTTAGAATATTTTCATTAGAAACAGAATGCGAAGCTCTCCAGTATATACTAGAATAGAAACTTGCAAAAATGGTAGCACCTGTAGGTAACTTTATTAGGCTTAAAAAAATGGAAAGAAAGATAATTTAGTAAGGCTGAGATGCATGAAGAAGGCACATAATGAGTATTGACTTCTCAAAGGCAATTTGAGCTGTCTACAAGATGTAGAGAGAAACTAGGAAAACTGGGTAAAGTCTGGGAAAGGGAAAAATCTGAGAAACTAACCAAAAATGATTGAGTTGTGTAGAAAGATAGGAACACTTAATAAGATAAACATGACGGCAGGTAATTTACTATCTCTTTTCATCTTTACCTTTCTGTCTCTTCCTATTTCCTGTCTTTATCTGGCTTCCTTCTTATCCTACACTTCACACATAAGGACTGAAGATCTGTCCAAATGGCCCCTCAGTGAGCGTTGATGACTCTTGTCCTGACGACACTTAAAAATGACGATGATCCCATCAGGGGCTGGGAAAAAATTGATATAGAAGAACAGGGTTTGATGAGGAGACGATATGAATACTGCAGTGTATGAGACTGTGGATATTGTCCTTTTGTGATTTCACATTTATCCTCATCTTCTCTTTCTTTTGCTCCATCTTCTCACGCTGACCTGTCCTTGTGTTAATCACTCATGTGAAACCTATCTTTCCGTACAGGACTTGATTTCTCACTTATTTGTTCCTTTCCACTACTGACAGAAATATTTATTTTGAATAAACTTACCGTAAAGTGGGGTCACTTTGAACATCCTAAAATTATTTTTGTTTATTAACCAAAACTTCTCAAGATATTGACAGTAAACGTTTCGGGAAGTTGCAAGAGGAGTTACTGAATATAACAAAGCAAATTATTGTATATTATCAACCACATGATTTTTATCTTTTTATTTTTCACTGTTTAAAGTCAGGGTCAGGGTCACTTTAAACATAGAAATATTTCTGTGCAAGTCATACCATTCACTGTTCAATAATACCCCTATCATATGAAAGAGTATTTTGTATATAAAAGTAGTTTTGAGAGTAACTTATTTACAATATTTGAGAATTATTTACAAGTTTCCTTCAACAACCTGAAAACATTTATATACAATTATGGCAAAATTCTGCTAATAATGGAAATGAGTGTTAGCCTATTTATGAAATAAGAAAATTATTTAAAAACAGACCATTTCAAAGCCTTTCAAAGCAATTTGAATGACTTCAACCAAGCTAATGGAACAACATATCACTGATCAGCTGATCTGTCAGTGTCGACGAACATTAAAACCACTGTTCACATCGCCCCTCAGAAGACAGGTTTTTCTTTTTTTTTTTTTTTATGTCACCAAAAAATACACATAACATATTATGCTTTTTGTAAACATCCATTTAGGTTTTTATCTTGCCCACAAAGTCTCATTTAGAATTCTGAAACCTAAAATGCTTATAGGTAAGGTAAGGGTTATTCTGCCCGAAGGCAGGTCTGAACCTCCGCAGAGGTGTTCCTGAACCGGAGTTTACGTGCGGTAGGGTGGCCAGTTCCTTTCCGCTCCTCCATTCCTTACCCCCACCAACAGCGCGTGGCAACCCATCCAACTCCTGACCACGCCCAATGTTGCTTAACTTCGGAGATCTCACGGGATCCGGTGTTTCAACACAGCTACGGCCGTTTAAAATGCTTATAATACTAGGCAAATGCTATTTGAGGTTAGAAAAGAATTTACATTTCCCAAAATTATTTTCTTTTCTGGAGTTGTTATACAATGTTACTCTACTTTATATAGACTGTTATATCATCTGAAAGTACAGATTATTGGTGATTTTTAACATTTGTGGCCTTAGTTCCCTTATTTTAAACCCTGAATCACTGTTCAAAATCACCTCGCCATTCAGAGTGACCCCACTTTACAGCAATTCTCTTTCCTCATAATTAGAGGTTGCCTAGATTGACAAAGCCCACAAAAAAATTAGGTTGTGAAATTATCTTAATGCCCAAAAATAATGGAGCATTTATAACTTAAAACATCATTAATTGAGATAAATCTACATGATATGGAAATTACATTAAAACTAAAAATCATTTAAATTTAATTTGTGCACCATTATCCTTGTGAATTCCAGATTAGCTATATCAATGGTTCCTTAGAGTACTTAGAGAACCTTTTGCAGTGTACAGTATGTCTCAGACTAAACAATGACGACAGACATCATCGTTTAAGAATGATAATCTCATACCGGAATATAACAAAAATCTGATTTTTCAGGAGAATGAAAAGACCTGTCCGATAGTTGAAAATGGAAAAGAAAAGTTTATGTCAAATACAAATTATGAATTAAATTTGATCACAATCATAGAATAATACAAAAAATAATTGTGGTATCAATAGACAAGTGTCATAATATACAAGATGCAGCTTTTGGTTTATTCTAAGCAATTCTTTCGGATATTTTTGTGGTTGTTATTACTCAGTACACAATTTCTATCACTTGTATCATAGGCAGAGTACTCCAACATTACCACAGAACAACCTGCAGGGTTAAAAGAGCCACTATGAAATAGTACAGAAAATTTGCAGATACAAGGTCTCCATTCTTAAGCAACGACGTACTCCCAGTTTTGTAAAGGATTCATAATCTTTCAATCTACATACTGCTCCATTGTATCTGGCAAGGCAACTATCCAGGTGATGGGCATTGAATTCATGATCAGACTGAAAATATTCCAGACTTTCAGCCTTGTTTTAGAAGAGATGACTAGTCCCTCATGATATAAGCTACAGTATTTTGAATTACTGAATGAAATAACTTGTTTTAAACAGTGATGTATGCTGAATTCAAGCTGTGGACTATCATTTATCTTAAATTACTAATTTTCAATCATTGATCAGAAGAAATATAATTAATACATTTTGAACACTGTTGCCAGTAAATTTTGCAACAAAAAATCTGGTGGCGATGGTGGGGAGTAAGAAAAAATGAGGTTTTTAAAGTTCACATACATGAGCCATATAACCACAAATACTGTATCTGTATTTTTGAAAGGATTATTATTATTATTATTATTATTATTATTATTATTATTATTATTATTATTATTATTATTTCCTGGCCATATATGTACCCATAAAACAGGCACTCCCGAGCTTACTCAGGGTTGGCTCGTCTGACTCGGCGAGAGTATATTTGACCTTCTTGTACCAGATCTAAATGCACTTCACTTTTCCTTAAAGCAGCCTCAGCAGTTCGTTTCCACACGTTGCCTTAGAACGCCCTCTTTCTCTCTTCAGCTCTTCAATGGCAAGAGCTTTCTGTACAAAATGGGGTTCATTTTTTCTTCTGATGTGACCGTGCCAGCAGAGCTGGTTTTCCTCCATCTCATCACTGATGGGCACAGCTTTGAAAGATGTCCGCACATGTCATTGCACACTTTGTCGTGCAGTGTGACTCCAGCCGACCATCGCAACATCCGCATCTCTGTGACATGCATTTGCTGGTCATCCTTTTCCTGCCTTGCCCAACATTTGGAGTTGCACATGAAGGCAAGTACACTTTGACTGGAATCCGCTTATCACACAGAACATCAGTCAGAGACTGCCATTTCATCCAACCAATACTGATGCGGTGCTTGATGTCTGCTGTGATGACTGATCCAAGATATTTGAACTTGTCGGTCCTCATCAGTGGTTCTCCAGCAAGGAAGACAGTGTTTTGCCCAGACTGCACAGGGATGAAGTTCTAATTATCACTAATTTATCTTTATACTTCAGCTGCCAGAATTGTTTATCCAGTAACTGTTTTATTGCACATGGTTCTTCCTTTGTAAAGAAAGTAACACAACACTATATAGAAATTTAAAAAAAAGATAATATTAAAGAACTAATTATACAACTAGAAACAACCAGTAAGCTTTCTTGAACATGGAACAACGAAGAAACTAACGTGTTTCACGAATGGATCAGCCGTGCCAATTTGAAGACTTTCAGAGATATTCGAGTGGTATAGTGATACGACTGAGAGAAGCCTAACACAGCTTTCTCCTCACGCCCTGCTTCTAAACCTAACATGGGGGGGGAGAGCGACATAGGGGCTGGGCTGCAATATCACTTTACAAAGTTCTCTGCATTTAAAAGTGTTCCATAGCTTCCATGTTATGTAAATGTATCAAATTCTCAAATTAGTAGGTATTTTGGATCTATTTTACTCTCATGTTGGATTAAGCATCACCGATAGCCTTGGCAGCCCACAGTAAAGGCCTGCATCCTTGTTGTAAAGGGGTAATGTATAGGTAGGCCTAGTCTATTAAGATTTTTGTCACTTATTGCTTGCTACTATAGTGCTCATAAATATTGACAATTGCAGGGATGATTGTTCATTTTATGGATATCAGTGAATCCAGAATATTGACAACTGTCCTAAAGTTTATCTCAATATAAACAAATGTGCCAATCTATTATAAAGCCAGGAATATGCTCAAAACTCAGAATGAATTTTTAGTGTCATAGTAAAATGTAATTGCTCTTAAACAAATGCTAATGCTAAATAAAAGTTAATATTCTTACAACCAATCAATACTATTGATAACTTTTTTAAAAATAAAGCATACATGTTTTGCCCTATTTAAAGGTTTCTTCATTGCATAATCCGTTTGATCAACACCATAATTACTCGCTCTTCTGACGCTTCAGCCCATGAAGGGCCCTAGCCTCTCCAGTAGCACTTGCCGGAGCTCTTCTTCTCCAGCCCCTCATCCCTAACCCCTCCAGATCTCTTGAGATGTTGTCCAGCCATCTTGTCCTTGATCTCCCCCACCTTTGTTGGCCACCAGAATGTTGGTTGAGGATCATCTGTGTTGCTCAGCCCTGCTCCATCCTTATGATGTGCTTGAGGTACCAAAGTCTCCTCTTTTTGGCCTCTGAGGTCACCATACAGGGCGTAGACTTCTTTATTGGTTGTGGTCTGCTACTCTCATTGATCGTCAACCGTACTGAAGACCTTCCTCACCCGTAGAAAGTTCCTGTCACACTCGTTTAGAGTCCACATCTAGCAAGCATACAACACTACAAGATGGTTTATAACCTGTTTTCTATCTTCTGGAGAGCTTAAAGTCCTCAGTAACTTCTGGAAGGTGTTCCCAGCTGCCACCCTCGCCTTAATCTCCTCGCTGATGTGGTTGTCCTCATTCATGAGGGCCCGTAGGTACTTAAACTGCACCACTCTCTCATAGGTGTCACCTACATATTCCAGGCCTCACACATTGTTATATCTTGCTTTGTCTCGGGTGTTTACCATGTACTTGATTTTGTTCACCTCGTTAATTTGAACGTTTTAGATTCAAAATCATTAAAAATTCAAACTTTTCATTTGATCCCTGGACATCCTATACAACATAATGTTAATCTTCTGTAATTCAATTATTATTTTGGATAATTCAAACTGATACCCAACAAGATTAACTAGAGAAATTAGGAATTTAGCCTGCAATACCAGTATATTGTGAGTCAGGGTGCTGGGATTAGAAAGGTTTTGAAAGGAATGCAGGTTAGTCTAGCTTGTTTCTTAAATTCTAGGAAATAGTCCCATCCTCTCCCTCTTCCTTCCCACTCCAGGCACTTGTTTTCATTGTGTACTGTAGTTAGTCCCTTCAATCTACCTGCAGTTACAGATGAAGTTACTGTAGCAGTTTTTCTTTTAAAAGTGTGCATTGTTATAGAGTGCAGTAGAAAATTACGGTACATCACGGGCATCAACGTTTGTTTAATACTGAACTGTGCCAATAATGTCTGTTCAAACCGACTCCTTCTCCTTCTTCTTCTGTGAATCTGTTTTGAGACAGGTATCAACTGGACATCCTCCATGATTCTCTGTCCTGAGCAACATGCTTCAGTTGTTCATAGTATCTCCCTTGTTTGACATCTGTTAATTGTTATAGAGTGCAGTAGAAAATTACGGTACATCACGGGCATCAACGTTTGTTTAATACTGAACTGTGCCAATAATGTCTGTTCAAACCGACTCCTTCTCCTTCTTCTTCTGTGAATCTGTTTTGAGACAGGTATCAACTGGACATCCTCCATGATTCTCTGTCCTGAGCAACATGCTTCAGTTGTTCATAGTATCTCCCTTGTTTGACATCTGTTAACATTCCAAACCTTCTTCTTCTTCCTTTTCTTCCATCTATTTTTCCATCCATCACCCTCTGCTGAAGACAATTTCTATGTAGTATGTGAGCCAACCAGGATATTTTCCTCTTATAATTTTCATCAGGTGTCCCTTCTCTCCTACTTTTCTTAGCACTTCATCATTTCCTGTCCACTTCACTTTTTCCATTCTTCTCCACAATCATATTTAAAAACTTTCCAAATATTTTGGTTTATTTTCTTAATGTACATGTTTCAGCTCCATATGACATTACGCTCCACACAAAACACTTTGCGAACCTCCTTCTTAAATCAATAGTGATTGCCTTAGATGTCAAAAACCCTCTCAACTTTCTGAAAGCTTCTTTTCCCATAGATAATCTGCTTCTTAATTCTTCTGTACAGCTTCCATTCCATGTTAACAAACTTCCCAAATATCTATTTTACTTGTTCCAATTTCTTTCCCTCCAGTGTTATATTAACGGCACTCTCTTCCTTTCCTATTCTCATCACCTTAATCTTCCCGATGATCTTCATTCCGAACTCTTTGCCCAATCTCTCAATATTTTCCGACTCCACTGCAATATAAAATATTTACCTTTTCTTTTTCTGAGAAGGCATCATCCATCCATATTGTGGAAAGAGGATCAAAAAATGTGTGAGATAGCTAGAGACTTTTCCCTAGAACATGTAGTCTGCTCAGTTCTCTCTGCAGTTGCATTGACTTTTATGCTTATTTCAATTAAACGTTTAAAAAATTGAAACTTGTCTAATTCAAAATCTTAAAAAATTCCATATTATTTCATTGGTTTTAACTTTAAATTAACCAAGTTTGACTGTAGTATTGATTGGCTGTAAGAATATCACCTTTTATTTAAGATTAATTAATCAGTATGGTATAATATGACTTACTTTTTCTTTTAAAATGCTAATGTGCCGTTGTGGCTAGTGAGCTGGTATTCGTACTGTGTATTATTGCATTGTTGAAGGCGCCAGAAGGAGAAAAGGATCAATCCCCCCACTGCAGCTATGGGCAGCCCGACCATTTGCTCCGTAGCAGGCTCCACTCCTTCCAGCATGTTTGCATCGTTAGCCAACTCCCTCGCCGGTGGATCGCTGTCGGCCATGGCGAGTCCCTTGTCGCTCGTCACTTCTTCTGGACACGGATTTGGCGGACCTGGCGGAGGTCCTCCCACCTCCGCCCAGTCGACCATCATCAAGAGTGAATGACTATACTAGTCCGACACTTGCCATCTTCAATAGACAGTAGGTCTGTCGATTCCAACAGCTTTCAGAATTCTTCTGGCCAGTCTGTAAGATACAGTATTATGTTACTGTATCACTTAAGAAGAACTGACGGTTGGAATTTTGTGCAAGGGTCGAATTTGTATACAAGGTCATCAAAATATTAAACATATGGTACCTTCTATCAATATACTCTGCAATATTTTGTGCAGATGTGTCTCTCTTATTATTTGTTTCCTAATATTTAAGATATAAAACTTTCCTTTTTCTGTTCACACAAAATTTTTGTTTTGACAGAAAGCCCTATTGCTTGATCAGCATTGTCAAACAGAACTTTTGAAAACAAGAAGAAAAATGTTATTTTAAACTATTGTTTCAGAATCATGATGATTTCACTTCAGATAGTTCAGTCATGAAAAAAAAGGAAGTGAAATAATACATAACATTTTGTAATATATTTTTATGGAACAGAAAGGGAAAGAGAACTATTTGAAGAGGAATTGTCATGATTCAGAGAGCAAAAGATTTTTATCTATACCAGTAGTTTCTTGTCTATAGCAACATGAAATTTAGATATATTGTTTTATTTCAACTTTGGACTAAAAGACTGTCTGCTTTGTTTTATAGCCTACTTTAAAGGTTATACGTCATGACAGGTTGTGTATGATATATGTATATGTGTGTGTGTCACTCGGTGTCAGACCCCGTATCAAGAAAAGTATATTTCACATAGAAAAACAGGAATTCCCATGCATTTAATAATAGTACATTCAATAGACAAGTCAGTACATTCAGAAGATTTAAGAATTGTGTCTATTGTTATCACATTTAAAGAAGTGAAGGAAAAAGAGAAACCTTCCGGAAAGAATGTTTTTTACCATTGAAAGTGAATCTTTTAATATATCATGGAGTGGGTTGTGTTTTTATGAATGTTAGAAAATTTCCAAAGATGTCTGAAGCCAAGCCTCTGTTAGATCTCAATATATAATCCTAAAAAAGAAATTTCAATTAGTATTTTTTAAGAAATTTGTTAGGAGGCACGTATATATAAGATGACACCTTCAGTGTTATAAATTTTAATTTAAATTAGGAGTTGGATTACAAGTCTTCCAATATACATGTTCCTGAAGTTCTTAGTACCGGATATCCCAAAATCTTGTAGATATTATTTCAAAGACAGATCAAAATATATGTGCTATAAGAATTTTTTCAATACTGAGTCAAATATCTGCAAACCTGCATACGTCTTTGCTTGCATTGTAGATATGTATATTGAATCTTTTTGTTTACATTTTAACTGGCTTGACAAATTCTATCACAGATCATGGAGCTCAACTCGCAAGAAACTCCAAGAAATACTACAGTACCAGTTTTGTAGCTTGAGCTGAGATGCAGGAAAAAGTGCAGGAATATGAGACAGTATAGCTACTGATGTAAAATTCCTGTCCCTAGAAAAAGCCACATGAACTTTCTAGCATAGGTTTTTTAAAACTCCTAAGTACTATACAATATGTCTCGGTGTGTGTGCGTGTGCATGACAAACACTATTGCCAATGTGTATAAATTATTAATAAGCCCCCTTTTCCAATGTGCAACACCTAAATAGGAAAGAAGAAAAATGAATAAGGTAATAATTATATTGAGTTTAAAAAATTGTTTTATGGTGTCCAATGACTTAGCTTGTCAACCTGCACCAGTTTAAAGCAGGGTTCCTTACATACAACAATATTGTGGTGCAAGTTGCCAGGTTGATTCAATTGTTAACATGAAAATATAGAAGATGTAACGTGTATAGTTCGCACTCGTCTCGATTTCGAGTTTTATTTTATATTGATGGGATCTATGATTGATTTATTATTATTAATTATTGCTAGAATTTTTGAACGTGATGAGGACCAAGAATAAAGCATTAAAGTTCCTATTGCTATAATGGCAAAACCAAATAATTAGTTGAAATGTTATCAGTTTTGGTCCATATTTTGATTAGAGATTAGGATATGATGTTATAATTATGTACAGCTTTAAGTTTTAACTCCTTTATCTCATTTCATATAAATATACAGATAGATACAGTATTGTTATTCTAACAGACAGCAAACAAAATAGTTAAATTGGATATTTTGGACAGAAATGAGTTAAGCTTGCTGGTACTTGTTTCAATGCAAGGAATTATTTCCAGAAATATGTTACCTAACTTGATTATGTTAAGATATTTCATATATTTAAAATACCTTATTCTACATTACAAATTTTAAATTGTTTTTTGTATCATATTTTGTATTTTCTTTCTAAATGTCCAATTGAAACATACCAAAAGTGAGGTTATGAAATACAGATGTTTGCTCCTTAGATATCTTATCATTTCACCTTTAATTTATTTATTACCTTCACAAACTTCCTCATTTAACCTCCTCCCTTTCTTGACCTTTTGTCCTTGGATGCAACATTACACATTTTTAAAAAAGAATTTTTATACCGTACTTCCTTATTATGTACAGAAATGTGTTTTTATTGTCTTGTTGTAAATTTGTGGTTGTCTCTCCTAATCATAATGACACCATCAGAAGAAACATGTATCCATTTCGTATTCTGTAACTCTGTGGTTTTAACCGCCTACCCAAATAATAATAATAATACTAAATAATAATATGACATTAATACTATAACTACTGTACATTAAAGAAGGAGATAAGAAGTCGCAGATGAAGACTTTATACACAAACGATACATTCTTTTTTATTCGATGTCATGTTTGTGATATATGTTTGTTTTTTGAGTCCACATTCTTAAATAAAACCAATAGGACTTTAGGCCTAAACCAGCTTTCTGTGGTAACCATATAAACAAATGTAGAGCTGCAGGTAACAGTAGAAATAATGGTAATAAGAAAGGAACTCTTGTCGTGTTTTTGTCAACTTGTATCTCTTAAAAGATGTATCATATAAAATTATAATATGTTACTCTAGATGTATAGAGGAAGAACAAACATTGTAATATGTAATACTAAAAACAAAAAAAATATTGTGCGGAGAAGATAATTATGCAGCACGTTAACTGAATACTGTACATGTTTTGAATCAGCCAATCTAATCAGTGGAACTCAGGAGTGCAGTGTTACTATTATTACTATTAGGAAACTACCAGTCTATTTGATTGGTAGGTTCTGCAATTAGATGTACCCTACTGTTCCATATACAGACCAGAGATTTTTTATTTTTTCACTATGTCTATTCCCAACTCCAGGGTGATAAAAACAGATCATCTGGATTAAATGACCAACAGCAGGCATCTTTTTTTTTTTTTGATCAGTCTGAAAATACAGTTTAAAATATTCTCTTTTACAGTTTGGGATACTTCTCAAACATTACAGTTAACAAATCATGAATATATTTTGAAAAGTAGAGACCTGCACCTGCTTTACACTGGACAGTTTTGAATTCATGGTGATAACGAACTACTTTTATGGTTTTCGGAGATGCCAAGGTGCCGGAATTTTGTCCCACAGGAGTTCTTTTATGTGCCATTAAATCTACCAACACGGGGCTGACGTATTTGAGCACCTTCAAATACCACCGGACTGAGCCAGGATCGAACCTGCCAAGTTGGCTCAGAAAGCCAGCTCCTTAATCGTCTGAGCCACTTAGCCCAGCTTTTATTAGTAAGAAGATCACTGAAGTGAATAAAAACATTATTTTAATAAGGATTACATGATTAATCTCAAAAAACTTTTGCTAGTCTTTTAACATCACACTGGCACAACAGGGGTTTTTGGTGACACAAGTATAGGAAACAGCTAAGGCAGAGATGATAGCAACTGTGGCCTTAATTTGTTTAGTTTGTAAATAAGAAACCTTTGGAAAGTTATCTTCAGGGCTGCCAACAGTGTTTTTCAAATCTATCATCTTCCAAATGCAAGCTCACAACAATGAAAGATATATCATTTTTGGTTCCAAGGTTGATTCTTTATTCTGTGAACTATTACAACAATGAATCTTTAAAAAACTTTTTGTGAGCTACCTTTTACATATAGGTATACACTGAGTGGCCGAAAGTCATACGAAGACTCTGAATGTGATGTTAATAATGAGTTGCTCCTTCGCGAGCCCTCAAAACGGCAGCGACATGGCGAGGAATTGACCCTACAAGGTGTTGGAATCGTTCTGGAGGGATCTGGATCCACACATCTTGTACTGCTACCCACAATTTGTCTTGTGTAGTTGGTGCGGGGTTCATGGAGCGTACACCAGCGTTGACAGCATTCCATAAATGCTCGATAGGATCCATAGCTTCATGGGGCATACGCCCCACTCTCACGCCCATCAGCTCGATACGACTGGAACCGGGCACACGCTGCCACTGTTCTATGGTCCATTGCCGATGTTCGCGGACCCATGCACGTCGTTGAGCTCTGTGTCGAAGTGTCAGCAAAGGGACACGCGTTGGTTGTTGGGTTGTGAAGCCTATGGGGTGCAGTTGCCTCCTTACAGTTCTGGTAGAAGTGGGTTCCTGACTCTCAACATTCAACTGGGCAGTGATCTGACTCATATTAGCCTGAAGAGCACCCAGTATGATACTGCAGAGGTGATGTGATGTCCGTTTGTTAAATATCTGTGGTCTTCCTGTGCGCCATTTACACGGGTGGTAACATCTTCTCTGCGATGTTGAAGATCCACCCTTGACACTGTTAAACTCGGAAACCGGAATTCGTGTGTAATCTCCACACACCCGTGCGCCAATGATCATCCCACGGTCAAAGTCGGTTAACTCGTGACATGTAGCCATCTTCACGACAGACTGCTCAGCTATGCTGCAGCTAGTTGCAATGCTCAGGGATCGTACAGAGCAATTTTCTAATGGGACACCCCTTCCCCTGACTTTTGGCCACTCGGTGTATACTGTACCAGAATTTTTTGAATAATTTTTTATTCTCAACAATTCTTCCACACATACTTGGGGGTTTATCATCAACTGTTTAGGCAGCTTAAGTAAAACAACGCTTGGATGCCCATTTTCTTCTTTGGATTCCTTCACTTAAAACCCCACTGATCTGCTCCCTTTTGTCACAGATTAATGTTTCCTACACTTAAACTTTCCTCAATAAATGTTCCGTACAAGAGTGAAAATCAAGTCAAAATCCGTTCAGTAGTTCTTGAAATTAGTCCACACAAGCACAGATGGATATCTACTGGGACTGTTGTATAATATGAATAAACCATATCCTTTTTTGAATATTTATCTACCCATATCGATCAAGGCCTGAAAGGAAAGGAGTTGGTGTTTGGGTGCAGGTATATCAGATAAAGAGAATATAATCCTCATAATGTATAACAAATGTAGTAGGGGGGCGTGATTAACTCGGTGGCTTAACTACTGGCTTTCTCCTGGAAGGTTAGGGTTCAAATCCCAGATGATCCCGATTACTACGAAGTTCTTTTTCCCATTTGGACCACGTTGTTGTTCTGCATACCTCAGGTACAGGCTGCTGACATTTTGAATACAATGCAGTATTCTTTATCAAGGGGATTTTTGTGTATGGCTATCCCTTACTCCAGTTTCCTGATTCAGGGTCGGGGATGAAGTGAAATGGAATTATACGGCATGTTTTTACTCTGCAACCTCAGTTGAGGGACTGCTAAAAATGAAATGAATTATGGAGAATGAAATAACACCACAGGGTCTGCTCAAGGCTTAACGTCCCCATCCGACAGACGAATCACCATGAACAGCATTTCATGCCCTCACTCCGCATGAACATTGTGGAGAGATTTGGAATTTAACCCAGGCTTTTTGTACATAATCTACAGTAGTGATTACAAATTGTATATCACCACCTATCCTAACCCTACCGGCTAACATTCTTGTGGGACTCGGAACTGGTTAACCACGGTGTCAGACCATTAAACTCTTGACACCTTAACGATCCCGACCCTACTCAGTCCAGGCAGTGCTGTGCCTCACGTTATATCATCTCTCCATGAGCACTGAAGTATTAGCTCTCGCCTGACAGTTAAATGGGAAATTTCCATTACTGTTTTTTAACTTGAGGGTCCTGCGTTTTCATGGTCTGATCTGCATAGACCTCCGAGAATTGCTGATTGTGTAACCGTAATATACTACACCATGTACGGGTAAACCTTGAACCACCTGTTAAGAACTATGCAAAGCCAGCAAACACCATGTAGTATGGAACGAACCAGTAGATGGAGGCTCATACAAATAATGAGTGTAGAGGTGATTGCTAATTCTTGGACAAAAATACCAATTATAGTTTTTACAGTACACAAGTAATAAATTACAAATTTTTACATTTACAATTGCCTTACATCTGCAGTTATTTCACTAAAGTATGAGTTTTTTTCTGTTAAAGCTACTTCCAGCTGCACTAACAGATGTTTGTCACTCAAATGTCACCTGTATTTTAACTTGGCAGATTTAATTCATGAAAACAGTTGTTCCCACAACTGTTTAGTCCAACTCATCGGCTGAATGGCCAGCGTACTGGCCTTCAGTTCAGAGGGTCCCGTGTTTGATTCCCGGCCAGGTTGGGTATTTTAACCTTCATTGGTTAATTCCAGTGGCTCAGGGGATGGGTGTTTGTGCTGTCCCCAACATCCCTTCAGGTCCTGGTTTCATGATGATGATGATGATGCTTGTTGTTTAAAGGGACCTAACAGCAAAGGTCATCGGCCCATGGTCCTGGTTTTATTAGCTTTGAATTTTTCATTGTGACTTTCCAATTGGAACTCTGCCACTGACTGTTATTCACGTTTACAAATTACCTTCATCTTCCCCACAGTGTCATCTGTTGTAGTTTGTACAAAGATCAAGACTGCTTGTGATTCACTAGTCCATGTGTGCACTATGCTAATTCATTTAGAGACCTTTAAGTGAAAACCTAAATTACTAATAACAAATATTGTAGCAAAAATATTTTCATAAAATTTTAAATTATCCAAAGATAATTTGCCGGCCCCGTGGTGTAGGGGTAGCATGCCTGCCTCTTACCCGGAGGCCCCGGGTTTGATTCCCGGCAAGGTCAGGGATTTTTACCTGGATCTGAGGGCTGGTTCGAGGTCTACTCGGCCTGCGTGATTACAATTGAGGAGCTATCTGACTGTGAGATGGTGGCCCCCGTCTAAATAGCCAAGAACAACGCTCGAGAGGATTCATTGTGCTGACCACACAACACCTTGTAATATGCAGGCCTTCGGACTGAGCACTAGTCGCTTGGTAGGCCCCTCGGGGCTGTTGTGCCATGGGGGGAGGGGGGAGATAATTGAATTAATTTAGTGAATTGATTTCCTTTTGATATTTCAGTACAGCATATCACACTTAATGAAGCCTGTTCAGCATTTTTTGCATAAAATGTTGCTGTTATACCATAATTATGTTTTCCTCATCTACTTTTTTACTCTTTCACAAGACAAACACAAAATGAGACAAGCCAATGGATGGTGCAGCAGTCAAGAATAGGAGCACAAAGATCCTTTTCCCTCTTGTGAAACAGTGTTAACGACTCGGCCTCTGGATGCCAAGATTGCGGGTTCAGACAAAAGGTGAAAAAGAGCCCGTTCAGCATTCCATGCAGTGCAATGTTGTCAAATAAAAGGTCTCTGGTGACATATTTAGCATTTATCTGACAAAATTAATCAAAACTCAGTCATTGGTCATCCTGGTTTAGTCTGTCATCTATAATAGAGTACAACAGAACATCAAAATTGACATGCAAGAAGCCTAGATGGCAGCTACCCAACAGATGGAAGGTAGCTGAGGCCATAGAATTATTATTATTATTATTATTATTATTATTATTATTATTATTATTATTATTATTATTATTATTATTATTATTATTATTATTATTATTATTATTATTATTATTACTATTATTGAAAATCCACAGTCTGTTTCCAGTCATGTGGCCGGGTCAGGGATGGAATGAATGAAGCCCCCATCTAGCAGCGAGGATAGAAATTATACTGGCTGCTGAAGCCTGTCGCACTACTCGGGGGCAATGATTAATGACCGACAGATGAAACGAAATTATAGCAGAGAGTGTTGCTGGAATGAATGATGATAGGGAAAAGCAGAATACCCAGAGGAAAACCTGTCCCGCCTCCACTTTGTGTAGTACAAATCTCATATGGAGTGACCAGGATTTGAACCGTGGAACTCAGCAGTAAGAGGCCAGCATGCTGCCACCTGAGGCATGGAGGCTTTACAATTATTATTACTATTCTTAATAGATAGTCAAAACCAAACCATGAGTTTGTTTAACGTAACAGCAAGAAAGAAGCTTCAAAAAGGTTAGGTTCATTATTAGCTGCCAACCTATGTTTCGAAGAAGAGAACCCTTGGGGTCCTCCTTTAGTCCCTTACGACAGACAGGAGATATCGTGGATAGATTCTACTGCCCCCATCCACAAGAAGTTACCTTTAATCTCTATACTTATTGTACCAGTGATGACAACTTCTTCTGCCTTTTTTAACTTGAACTACTTTAGAAGTGTGACATCTAACTCTTCATAAAATACATTTTTAAAGTTTTAAATTTTGAAGGACCACCACAATCACTGTTCTGCACAAAATCCTCCAGTTTTCTTTTTAAATTGCAGACAGCTGGTACTCCTGTTCCATGTAATCTGCCATCAACAAAGCAGCCCGAGTTGGTAATTCATAAATGAGTGTTACCAAATGGAACTCAAAAAGTTGCTAGTATGCCACCAAAAGGTGAACCTCAGATTTCACAATTTTTGTCACTAAATCAAAAAACAAAAAATTAAAAATGCCTGATACAATGTATTTTCATGTACTTACCTATTTTACATCATGTCAGAAACGTTATCTCTGTAAGGAACCCACACACATTGAAGTAGAGCTGTGCTAAACGACCTATAGACTCCAACAAACCTTATTTAAAAGAAATGGGTCCCGCTCAGGCTAGACTCGTTCAGATCTTCCTGCTCTGAGGACTGTGTTCAATGAATATTTGGAAGGACCAAACTAGAAAAAACACTCGGCTTCGTTGAACAAATGAGTTTGCCGAACCATCTATGCTGTCTGGTTACCATAAAAAGTAAACTCACGTCCTTGTCCTGAGGCGGTGCAGCTATTTTCAGGCACACCCCCAATGGAGATGAGCTGCACACAACATTTTAACCACGTACCAGCCCTCCTGCCATTCTTACATTTCTGGCCAACGGTGCTAACCGTTACACAGCAGAGGTGGACATATCGCTCTGTAATTCTGCATTAGAATGTGGCAAGCATGCCAATCTTTAAAAATACAAAAACTATTAACGTTGCTACTTTTTGCACCAGATGCTACAATTTATGTTTAATCATTTCAAACTCTTAAATGTTGCTAGATCTAGTGACAAAATTGTTAGCACTGATAGCACCCAACTCTCTTTTCTTGATTTTCCTTTATCTGTAACTGTCAATATTTTGCTTTATTGTAAAAAACCACTTTTTGTATGTTTCTCTGCCATGATAAGATAAAACTGCAGTTTTCACAAAGAAGGAAGACCAGTAGCAATGGATACAGTACCAGTACTCTATTACAGTATTTTTATTAACTGAGTTTCATGTTGGGTTTTTTTATTTTATATTTTTGGAATGAGCGAATAACCTGCACACAAATAATTTGTTTTTACTGTATTTCAACAAGTATTGATCATTGGTGATAGATAGTGAACTCGAATCATCTGTTTTCTCTTCAAGATAAAAGATAAGTTATTCAGAAGAATATCTTCCTAATAGATCTGTAACTTTAAATTTTATTGGGAACTGAATTAGATATTCGCTGTGGAACTTTTGATAAATGAGGACAGTATGTGTGAAAATCGAGGGGTACCAAGCGATTGGCTGTGCAATTAAGGACGTGCAGGTGTGAGCTGACATTCGGAAGATAGTGGGCTCGAATCCAATCGACGGCAGTCTTTGAGATCGTTTTCGATGGTTTCCCATTTTCACACCAGGCAAATGCTGGGGCAGTACCTTAATGAAGGCCACAGCTGCTTCCTTCCCATTTCTAGCCCTTTCCTATCCCATCGTCACTGTAAGACCTATCTGTTGCAAGTAAATATTCTCATTTTGGTTCCGTATTGAAGATGACGTACGTCTCGAATATTATTACAATATTTTTTTAAGTCCACCTGTTCAATTGTATTGTAATAATATTCGAGACATAGACCTATCTGTGTCGGTGCGACGTTAAACAAGTAGCAAAATCTAGGGGTTCTCAAGTGTGAGAACACACAGTGGTGACCACGTGGTCTCTATTTAATTACACCCACCTCTTCAGATTCCTTTCTGATCTCCTGGAGAGTAGTGCGTTGACAACAGCTAGTGAGTCTTTAATTTTCATCCTTTTCAACACCCTTTCCTTGTATCTTTTTGAGACTGTCATTCATCAAAGTGTTGCGTCTTTTAACACGTTCACTGCGTATTAGCAGAGCGTGACATACCCGCCAACCTGAGCAAAATATTTGTGTGGGACTCTTTAAAAGTTGTAATTATCGAAGTTTTGTACGTTGGTAGGATGAGTTCTATCAAACTCGTTGACTTATCCCACTCATGCGCCTGGTGCGTAACCCGCACGGTGGTTGAAATCGAAAAGTAATTCTGGTCACCAGACGGATCACGCGCCATGCGCGTTGGTAGATTACTGTGCATTATTTACCGCGGATAGCAAACAAATGCATAAAGTATGTTACAGACATAAATATATTCATATTTACACTTACAATTTGACAAACAAAAATGAAATACTTTGGCTAATTGGGTAGGTCTCGTGATGTTGAAGGAACCACATTGTCGGCAATCAGAAAAAAATATAAATAAAATGATAACATAAGCATGACGACGCAGTCAAAAATGATTACTGCACGTTCTTTCAAGTTACTTATAAATGTGATGAGGAATAAATAACAATTAGAAGTTCTTTCATGTTATACACATATATGATGCAAGAATAAATGACAATTACAAGTTCAGTTCTTTTACTGAACATATTGCAGTAGTGGAATTTATTTATTTCAAAAGCGGAACCACTCGTAATTCTCCTGAAGAATTAATAAACAGAAAATGCAGTGTCTTAGCTCGCATTGAAGTGGTCTTGCTGCTCAAAGATGCCATAAATGAATGATGACTTATGACGACAACTCTGGAAAGGAAATACGCAGGAAACAGAATACGCATACGGAAATATGGCTACGGATGAATCTGCTAGTAGACTGGACTTGCATAATGTGCGGGATGACAATTAGAGCCTTTCTTACCATGCGGGAAACCTGTGATTTACATTTCTTAGCAACCGTCCCATGACGCGCTAGGCGCGTGCTCTGCACCTACTTATAAAGTAGCGTCACGCGCCCAGCGCATGATCCGCATTGAACGTGTTAACAAGTTTCTACACAGAGAGAATGTATTCACAGAATTAATAGGTGTCGAACACATGCTCGGTATAAATATTTGTCATTTTCTTTAAGGATTTCTATGAATATCATTGGAGTGTCATGGATACCAGTGTACATCTGAAATGGGTGGTGAGAAAATTTCTGCAGGCAACTTGATGGTTTTCTGCCTCTCTGAGGAGTGTTCTTCATCTGGTCTATCCATCTACTGGCTGTCCCTACATGTATCTTCTACTTACAACTTTTCTCTCCATCACAAATTTATAGAGGTTCCCATCCTCTCTTCTGACAGTGTGGCCGAGCAACTCAAGGATTCTTAGGTTGACGCTGGAAGGACAGCATTTGGTGATAATAAGTTCTGTTATAGTAGGCAAATTAGTTCTTCTTTCTTCCATAGCACATGCAGTATTCTGTGCAAACACTACCTTTCAAAGGCATCAATGCAAAGTTTGTCTCTAGCCTTAAGAGTCCAGGTCTCTCAAGCATATTTAAAATAACTGAATTAAATAGCACAATGTTACTAAGGTAATCAATATCAACACATATATGTGTTAGAGGAATAATGGTGGGTATGAGCAAGATGATCATACCATTATTATAAATGAATAAATGTATACGAAATATTATTACTGTTTAAAGAAACTGTCTTAACTTATATAAAAATAGAGTACAGTAACCAAAGGGTAGCTCAGCTCATTACTACGCTGGTCAGTAGGTAGTTTTGAATCTCGGCCATTCTTCAGATGATTTCCTTTTAATGTTGCCATTGATACTTTCACGGCCCGTACCTATAGAGCTTATGCCGTGTCAAGAAAATTAGGTGAAATATTTTACGTTTTGCAGAGAACTTTGCGTCTTCAGAAGAAAATCTCGATTGTTCACGAGGAAGACTTCTCATCATCTTTCTCAAAGAATTTCACCTTAAAACCTTATTTAAAACTGTAGGTAAACAGTGGGATAATGCACCTCAAAGTCATGGTCATACTCTTCCCAGTCGGGTCCAACGGCTTCGCAGACAAGACTGAATAATGATAATCGTGAGCACTCGGCTACCGTGGACAGTTTCACTTGATATTTTTTTAGGATGCGTGTGTGTCGGTTTTATATTTCAATAAATTTGTTTTGCTCTAAATAAACTTTCAATGTATTAGGTCGTGTTCAGTACATATTAACACGTTGAGTGCCGAGCCGATTGTAGCACACTATTCCACTGGTGCCACGCATGTTTTTGAATTGCATTCCGCTGGTGCCAAAGCAATTGTATACGTTGTAGTCTGTTTATATAATCTTGGGATGTATTTATATGATGTACTAAGTAAATTTTATCTCACCATACCATGGTAATGTGTGACGCCATATGGTGTCACATCAATTTTTAGGAAAGGTAAAATATAGCGTGACGCCATATGGTGTCACAGAATTTTTTGACATGGAATGTGCAACACGAATTTCAAATACGGGATATTTATTTGCTAATTCAAATTAACGCAATATGTATGAAAACCTAGTAAAATGCAATACAAGTACTTATATTACATTACATATTGTTGTGAACAGTTTTCTGATAACTCTAAACAATGAAAATATGCGTCTCGGCATGCCCGAGTTCTTGTTACTCGTTGTAATTTTTCAAACCTTATTGACATCGTTGTTCAAACATCGTCCTTTGTACACTTGTTTCATGTGCTGTTTTCATATTTACGTTTTGCACATCTGATCGGGAAGTTAAGGGGAGCGCGCTAACTATACCCTACCTGACTGCTGACGCAGCTCGACGCAGCCCGGTTGGTTCACGTCTGCTGCTTCGCTTCCCTACCTCTCCGCCACACCCCGAGACTCCCGCGGCACTTCTAATTTTATGACTATTTATTTGTTCAATTTTGGCGTTTAAACTTGCGCTGGGTACATACAGATTTCACCTTAGCATTCTACTGCCTCCCACGAATATTCCTACCAAATCTCAACCGAATCCGAGGGTAACACATGTATGTGTTCCCTCGTAAGATTATTACCAATATCTTCCATTTTTTATATTTTTGCACAACTATATAAACCGAGTGATAATACGTACGTAAACGAGGAATAAACAATGCCTGGCGCGCTTTCACCTGTGACAATGATCAGTGGCTTCGGAAGAATACTGTGGCGCCACATGGTGGCATACAGTAAAAATACATAGCTGGAATAGACCCTGAAGTTCGCCCTTCACGTAGTACCAATTTTACGCGCATAGATGCCACAGCTGATTATCTACGGCGCATCGCCTGAAACTCAACTGTGCCGCCATATGGCGTCACGGCAACTCTGATTTCAAGAACGGTGTGCCGCCATATGGCGTCACGCCATCTCAAATTTGAAGACCACCGTGACGCCATATGGCGGCACGTGGCACCCAACGTGTTAAAGGGACGTAAACAAAAATGGCCAACCAAACAGCAGTGGGATCCAAACCCAGAACCTTCAGATTTTGCACCGAATGCTTCATCCAGTTGAACTATGCTATCCTAAATCATATTTGTTCTGTTGGAAAGAATCTAAGCTATAGGTGTGGCACAACTGCTTTTAGCAGATGGCAGAGAAATCAAATGGCTGGGTTTTAATCAGTTGGGTAAACACCCAACATGTCCCCAGAGATCTTTTACATGCTGGTATCTCACAACATGGAGTACCGAGTGGAAATTTGTCTGCACTTGAACTACCTCAGCTGGGCTTGAACCCATGATTTTGTGATCCAGAGGCCAATACTCTACGTCTGATCTACAGAGGTATCTGAAACATAGGTTATCACTGACGGCATTAAAATACAGGTTACCAGACAGAATCATACACATATTTAGTACATTCCATGCTGTTGCAGGCTCCCTAAATGAAACGATGGAAACAGAAATCACTGGACGCTTATCATCACAGTGAGTTTCAAGCAATCACCACAGTTTTTAAAATTAAAATATTATTACAATGAGCAGCATGAAGTGAAATAGAATGGAAGGTTTAATAATAATGTAGCGCTACTTCTAGATAGAGAGTCTATCTGACTGTGCCAGAAAAAGGGAGGTAGCTTTCTGTGGTCATGTGGCAACAAACTGACCAATTGCCTGTTCACCTCCTGTCGAAACAACAATGTCTGTACCACACAGCTGAGGGAGGCTGAGAAATGGACAGCCTGTGAGACATATCCTGAAGAAAGTCTGTTGTTTCCAAGAAAAACCACTGAAGAAGAAATGTAACCCCTGGTTGGAGGAAAGAAAGGAACTCTAGATGATTTGAAAAACAAAACAGAAAATTTTAAGAATCTTAAAAAACAAAAATTAGATTTAAACCAAAAACAGACAAATGACACACAATGAAAAGGGATTTTACAGATGAGGAATGACAGAAAAGATCAGAACAAATGAAGAGCTACTGGGCAATTCGGAAAGAACTTGCTGAAGAAGATGCAACAATACTGGAAAAACATCAAAGACCAACAATTGAACAAGTGTGGTCCCAAGTAGGCATATTTAATAATAATAATAATAATTACAAGACAGTGGTTCAACCAGAGGTGTTCGTGTTATGAAGAAACCGGATTACCAAGAAAAATTATGGAGAAACTCTGGAATGTGAAGCAACAAGTAGGATCGATTAAGGAAACAAAAGAGGAAATGGAAGACCTAGAAATAACTTTAGATGATTTGCAAAACAAAACAGAAAATTTAAAGAAACTTAAAAATGAAAATAAGATTTAAACCAAAAAGAGACAAACAACATACAACAAAACTCTTTTTGAAGTCACTCAGAGAAACAGAATTGACAACATTCTAAAAGTAGACAGAAGACCAGCAAGAACGTGTATAAATAAAAAATAACAAAAAGATGGACAATGGTGGAAGGTGTTGAATGAAGTGGTGTACAGAGAACTTGAGCCCATCACTGATACTATACAGATGAAGAGGATGTCTTTTTTTGTTTGTTCATGTTATGAAGAAACCAGATTATCAAGAAAAATTATAGAGAAACTCTGGAATATGAAGCAACAAGTAGGATGGATTAAGGAAATAAAAGAGGTTATGGAAGACTTAGAATAACTATAGATAATTTGCAAAACAAAACAGAAAATTTAAAGAAACTTAAAAACAAAAATACATTTAAACCAAAAACAAACAACATACATTGAAAAGGGTATTTACAGATGAGGAATGAGAGAAAAGATCAGAACAAATGAAAAGCTACTAGGCAATTTGGAAAGAAGACTTATTGAAGAAGATAAGTAGAAAATTATTGACTGAAGAGGTCCAATCAGACCATAAAAGAAGAAGAAGAATGGTATTGCCTTGTGATACTCTGTGCCTGTTTTCCATTTAAAGTATCAATTAACACAAGCAGCTTTGGAGTAAATGGTGAAAAACAATACACGGTTTCAAGGAACCTGGGAGAAACTGTAATCTGGTTGCTGAAACTTTCTGGGCTCAGTTTCTCTCAGACGAGTCTCTGTGGGGTTGGTGACGTCTACAGGAAAATACCTTAGGAGACATGACAGTACAGGGATCTATATATGGAATGTAGCTCTGTACATTTATAACAAAAGCTTCAAGTCGCAGCTCATAGCATCTTCATGAGGCCATCATAACAGAACACTAACACACTCCTTGAAACTGGCAATTCCTCCACTATAGAGTTAGTAGCTATGATGTCAACTGCTTTGGAACTATGCTAGCTGCCACAGAGTACCTAGCTGTGCACCATGGCTAGCTACTGGAAGAAAATGAGAAAACTACGTAGGAAAATCATCAATCTAAAAAAAATTTTTAAAATACTTTTCAAAGGATCTTCATATTGTACACTTTAAAATGAGAGGTAATTCAGTGAAATCTGATCAGCTAATTCTCTCACAATTTCCTTTACCAGAAAATGACTTATGGAATTATTATACTGTATTCATAGATTAAGAAATTAATTTCTGGCTAGCATATGCAGAACCTTATAATTACACTTGTTACCTTTTATTATGTAAGCAAAGAATTTTAGCTGAACTCACTAAATAATGACGGAATATATAAATATTACCTTCAATCACCAGCTAGTACGAAAGCTGATTACATTGCAGTGAAGCAGTGACTTAAGTAGACAGAACCATGTTGAACTCAGTTGCTGGATGTGAGGATTATTCTTTTAAGGGGAAGTACAATCACCCTCTCGAAACTCAGCTGTCATCATTCATAATCCCACTGTAATTTCTGAAGAAATTAAATTTAGGAAGTAATAGTTCATAAAATATGTATTCATTTTCAATCACTACTAATCTGCATTTAGGGCAGTCACCCAGTTAGCAGATTCCCTAATGTTGTTTTCCTAGTCTTTTCTTAAATGATTTCAATGACATTGGAAATTTATTGAACATCTCCCTTGGTAAGTTATTCAAATCCCTAACTCCCCTTCCTATAAATGAATATTTGCCCCAATTTGTCCTCTTGAATTCCAACTTTATCTTCATATTGTGATCTTTTAAAGACACCATTCAAACTTATTTGTCTACTAATGTCATTACATGCCATCTCTCCAGTGACAGCTCACAACATACCACTTAGTCGAGCAGCTCCTCTTCTTTCTCCCAATTCTTCCCAGCCCAAACTTTGCAACATTTTTGTAACACTACTTTTTTGTCGGAAATCACCCAGAACAAATCGAGCTGCTTTCCTTTGGATTTTTTGCAGTTCTTGAATCAAGTAATCCTGGTGAGGGTCCCATACACTGAAACCATACTCTAGATGGGGTTTTACCAGAGACTTATATGCCCACTTATTTACATACTTACTACAACCCCTGAAAACCCTCATAACCATGTGCAGAGATCTGTACCCTTTATTTACAATCCCATTGATGAGATCATCCCAATGAAGATCTTTCCTTATATTAACACCCAGATACTTACAATGATCCCCAAAAGGAACTTTCACCCCATCAATGCAGTAATTAAGACTGCAAGAACTTTTCCTACATTTGAAACTCACAACCTGACTTTTAAGCCCATTTATCAACATACCATTGCCTGCTGTCCATCTCACAACATTATCGAGGTCACGTTGCAGTTGCTCACAATCTTGTAACTTATTTATTACTCTATGCAGAATAACATCATCCGCAAAAAACCTTACCTCTGATTCCACTTGTTTACTCATAACATTTAAATATATAAGAAAACATAAAGGTCCAATAATACTGCCTTGAGGAATTCCCCTCTTAATTATTACATGGTCAGATAAAGCTTCGCCTACTCTAATTCTCTGAGATCTATTTTCTAGAAATATAGCAACCCATTCAGTCACTCTTTTGTCTAGTCCAACTGCACTCTTTTTTTTGCCAGTAGTCTCCCATGATCCACCCTATCAAATGCTTTAGACAGATCAACCGCGATACAGTCCATTTGACCTGAATCCAAGATATCTGCTATATCTTACTGGAATCCTACAAGTTGAGCTTCAGTGGAATAACCTTTCCTATAACCAAACTGCCTTCTATCGAACCAGTTATTAATTTTGCAAACATGTCTAATATAATCAGAAAGAATGCCTTCCCAAAGCTTACATGCAATGCATGTCAAACTTACTTTCAGCTTTATGTCTGTCACCCTTTCCTTTATACACAGGGTCTATTATAGCAACTCTCCATTCATCTGGTATAGCTCCTCCGACCAAACAATAATCAAATACGTACTTCAGATATAGTATTATATCCCAACCCATTGTCTTTAGTATATCCCCAGAAATCTTATCAATTCCAGCTGCTTTTCTAGTTTTCAACTTTTGTATCTTATTGTAAATGTCATTTTTATCATATGTAAATTTAGCATTAGTCTCCTCCTATATCTGGACATTATCCTTGTACCTAACAATCCTTAAATACTGCTGACTGAATACTTCTGCCTTTTGAACATCCTCAGATACACACTCACCTTGTTCATTAATTATTCCTGGAATGTCCTTGGAACCTGTTTCTGCCTTAAAATACCTATACATACCCTTCCATTTTCACTAAAATTTGTATGACTGCCAATTATGCTTGCCATCATGTTACCCTTAGCTGCCTTCTTTGCTAGATTCAATTTCCTAGTGAGTTCCTTCAATTTCTCCTTACTTCCACAGCCATTTCTAACTCTATTTCTTTCCAATCTGCACCTCCTTCTTAGTCTCTTTATTTCTCTATTATAATAAGGTGGGTCTTTACCATTCCTTACCACCTTTAAAGTTACAAAACCTATTTTCACATTCCTCAACAATTGCTTTAAACCCATCCCAGAGTCTGTTTACATTTTTATTTACTGTTTTCCACTGGTCATAGTTACTTTTTACAAACTGCCTCATGCCTGCTTTATCAGCTATATGGTACTGCCTAATAGTCCTACTTTTAAGACCTTCCTTTCTATCACATTTATTTTCAACTACGACAAAAACAGCTCATGATCACTAATACCATCTATTACTTCGGTTTCTCTATAGAGCTCATCTGGTTTTACTAGCACCACATACAGGATATTTTTCCCTCTAGTTGGTTTCATCACTTACTGAATCAGCTGTCCTTCCCATATTAACTATTTGCCATTTGTTGGTTATGCTCCTATCATTCACATTTCCTTCCCAATTGACATCTGGTAAATTCAGATCTCCCGCTACAATCACATTCCTTTCCATGTCGTTTCCCACATAGCTGATTATCTTATCAAATAAATCTGAATCCATGTCAGCACTACCCTTCCCTGGTCTGTACACTCCAAAGATATCAAGTTGCCTATTATCTTGAGAAATGAGCCTTACACTTAGAACTTCATGTTTTTCATCTTTAACTTTTTCATAGCTTACAAATTCTTCTTTCACCAGAATGAATACTCCCCCTCCCACCATTCCTATCCTATCTCTACGAAACACACTCCAGTTCCGTGAGAAAATTTCTGCATCCATTAATCATTTCTCAGCCATGAATTAACTCCTATTACAATGTCTGGTAAATATATATCTATTAAATTACTTAATTCTATTTCTTTCTTTACAATACTTCTACAGTTCAACACTAACATTTTTATGTCATCCCTACTTGATTTCCAGTTCCCTGTTTCCTTATCACCCCTCCTTAAGCCACCCCATTTCCCTGAATGTATCTTCCTATTACCCTTCTAAACAAATTTCCTAACTTACATGTACCAATGTGGTTTAAGTGAAGGCCATCTGAGCGAAGATCCCTATCTCCTACCCACCCATTAGGATCTAGAAATTTCACTCCCAGTTTCCAACATACCCACTCCATAGTCTCATTTAAATCCCCAATCACCCTCCAGTCAGTATCCCTCCTACACAGTATTCCACTGTTAACAATCTCCGCTTCCTTAATCTTCACCCGTGCTGCATTTACCAGATTCCACACATCTCCAACAATTTTGGTACTTATATCAGCTTGCCTTACATTGTTGGTACCAACGTGAAACACTACCACCTTCTCCTTCCCCTCTTCCCTCTCTTCTATTTTCCTCAACATCTCCTCAACCTAATTCCTGGATAACACTCTACCCTGGTTCCCTTTCCTCCACACACTTTCCCCACATGTCTAACGATGGAATCCCCCATGACCAGAGCCTCAACCCTACCCACATCATTTGATCCTCTCCCCTCCTGGTCAGCCCTATCTTTCCTGATAGCTGCAGAAGCTACTTCCTCCTTCCTTTTCTCTTTCCCATGACCCTGTTCCACCTGCCTTTTCCTATCCTCTACTCTATATTTCCCTTTCCACCTTTTTCCCTTCCTCCTGCTTCCACACATCTCAGCAACAGTTCGCTGTTCCTCATCTTCCCTCTGTTGTTCTACCTGGAGTGACTTGTACCGATTTTGCACAGACGCCTGTCCTGAATTCTGATCCTTTCTCTGCAAAGTAATAAAATCTCAAGAAAAGTATTTACAAAGCCTTTCTCAGCTTCCTTGAGATAAAAACATAGATTTTTGTAGCTGCTGGAGAAGACTGGCTATTATAAATTCCTTTTGCTAGATGTTTGCCAGCCCCGTGGTATAGCAGTGGCATGCTGTTCCTGGAGGTCCCTGGTTTGATTCCTGGCCATGCAAGGGCTGGAAAGTGGTTCACTCAGCCTCGTTGGACCAACTGAGGGACAGCAAACTCAGTCAAGTAGGCTGAGGATGTCGAAACAATGATCTCGAGTCACTCCAGTATTTAATTTTTGCTACAGAAGTGTTGTAATGTCACACTAACTCAACTAGGTTTCTGGTGACAACAGAGCTAGAATGAGAATGAAGCAACTGTTGCCTTAATAAGGGTACAGCCCCAGCATTTTCCTGTCTGGAAAACAAAAACATCTTCAGGACTACCGTTAAAAACCCACCATATCTCACGTGCACTCAACCAACTCGCTCAGTGTACCAGCTTTTAAGTAAAATGTTTCCTGTCATAAGTATCTGCAACCAATGTCACTTCATCTTCAGACCTAACCAGTGCTGTTTAGTTGTACGCAGTAATGAATTCATCACGATTATCATTTTCCTCTGGGTTTGGAGTGAAAATGCCTCTTTTCCAACTTATATTCTCTCCACCACTCCAAAGCAATGACCATGTTCCAGTTGAAGTCCCAACACCTTGAGCATTATCCACTGCAACCTGGGTCTCACTTGGCCTCCCTTACTTTTTGTTTGTAATTCCCAAATTTGTTTTGTTAATCATTAAATGAATTAATTGAATATATCCAAACTATTTCCATCTGTTTGTCTCCATTTCATCACTTATTTTTTCTATCTTACTTTCCGAAAGCCTTCTCTTATCCTTATTAAATCAATCGCCATTGATCTGCATTTAGGGCTTCACCCAGGTGGCAGATTCCTAGCATTTTCTTAAGTCATTTCAAGGAACTTGGAAATTTATTAAACATCTCCTCTCATATACCAGTATTATTCCAATTCCTCTTACAAAAATGAGTATTTGCCCCAATTTCTTCTCTTCAGTTCCAGCTTTATTGCCATTTTATGATCTTCCCTACATTTAAAAACTCACTCAAGCTTATTCATCTACTAAGGTCAATTCAAGCCATCTCTCCACTGAAAGCTGCTTAGTTGAGCTGTTTGTCTCAAGTTTTGCCAGCCATAAGTTTGCAACATTTTCTTAACACCAGTCTTTTGTCTGAAATCACCCAGAACAAATGGTGCTGCTTTCCTTTGAATCCTTTTCCAATTCTCTTATCAAGCAATCCTGGTGAGGATCCCATACGCTAGAAACATACTCTCGTTGGGATCTTCCCAGTGACTTATCTGCTGTATCCTGCTGGAATCATACAAGTTCATCCTCACAGGAATAACCTTTCCTAAACCTGCTTTTTTTCAAACCAGTTGGTTATTTTACGAATGTATCTTGAATGATTTCCCAGAGTTTACATGTAACACACATCAAGTGATGGCCTGCAATTATCCACTTTATGTTCATCAGCCTTTCCTTTGTACACTGGGGCTGCTACAGCAACTCCACATACATCTTTAATAGCTTCTTTATACAAACAGTAATCAATATGTACTTCAGGTATAGTACTACATCCCAATACATAGCCAAAAGTATACCCCAGAAATCTTAACAGCTCCATTTGCCATTCTAGTTTTCAACTCTTTGTATCATTTTTGCAAATATATTTATCACAGGTATCACCTCCTCTACCTGGACATCATTCATACATTTAACTATCTTTACATACTGCTGACTAAATACTTCTGCCTTCTGCAAGTCATCACACATACACCCCCCCTTAGTTGGAATGTCCTTCCGGGAACCCATTTCTTCCTATATATTCCCTTCCATTTTTCACTAAAACTCATATGACTGCCAATTATGCTTGCCATCAATGATCTTTAATTGACTTCTTTGCTAAGCTCAATTTCAATTTCATGGTAAGTTCCTTCAATTTCTCCTTATTTCTACAACCTTTTTTAACTCTATTTCTTTCCACAACCTGCACTCCCTCCTTAATTTTTTTATTTCTCTGTTATAATATAGTGAATTTTTGTCATTCTTTCCTACCTTTAAAGCTACATGCCTCAGCAGTTGCTTTAAACCCATCCCATAGGCTGTTTATATTTTTATTTACCACTATCCACCAGCCATAATTACTTTCTTTTCTAAATCTCCCTCATGCCTTTCTTATCAACCATATGGTTACTGATCTATATTTGTACTTTAACAGAGTTCTGTTCTATCACATTTATCTTTAACTACGGAAAAAATAGCTTTGTGATCACTTATACCATTTATTACTTCAGTTTCCCTATAAGGGTAATCTAGTTTTATCAGCACCACATCTAGAATATTTTTCCTTGAGTTGGTTCTGTCTGTTTTTTGATTCATCTCTTCTTCCCAGATTAACTTGGATTAAATGCATCACTTAATGAGAATATCTATATTTTAAGATGGAATGCTGCTACTGATGCCTCAGAATAGTTCACCAGTAAAAATAAAGGCTCACAAGAACATGTGTGGCACTAAAGTTTCTGTGAGTGTGGGTGTAAGGAAATTAAATTCAACTATCTCGGTGAGACAACATCAGAAAAAGACAAAATCTTGCTGTCGGTGCACATGTGAAAGACGTATACTCCGCATTCTACACAACAACCAGACAGTAAGAAAGTTCCAAACACAACCACTACTAGACATGATATAGGCTTTTGGGCTTATGCTGTGTCAAGGGAATAAGGTGAAATTCTTCACGTTTCGCAGAGCACAGTTCTCTGCAAAACGTAAGGAATTACACCTTATTTTCTTGACACGGCATAAGCCCGAAAGCCTATATCTTGTCTATAAGTACGGGCCGTGAAAGCATCAATGACAACAACCGCTACTGTTTCCAAGAAACCAATTAAATACTTGCTTATGGTATCAGTGGCCCACTAAGGAAGTCACCAAACTCAGTGGTTGTTTCTCTCTGAGAGGTGGTATTCTCAAGGTTATTCTCAGCTACTACTAAATGGATTGAGATCAAATAAACAGCAGGAAAATTCTGGGTGTCTTTACTTTACTACTGGCAAGTTTATTGAAAAACAAGTAAGCAGTTTATGCATTCATTCAATCCAAACCAAATAACAAACAGTTCAAGAAATGTTAGATATTGTTTCCACAATGTGTATTCTACAAACCCTCTCAGAATAGTCACAAAAATGAATGTATGCATAGGCACTACATTCTTATCATATTCATAAGTCACTGTAGAAACTTTGTGGGGAAAAATAAGACCAAAATGTTATATACAATTTTTTCTGAATTTGCTTTATTTCAGAGTTATACAACACAAACAAAATGTATCTCTCCTAGAGTTTATTAATGTAAGGATCACAAATTTAACTAAGGTACTGTATGTAGTGTAAACATTCTACGCAGAGTGGAATTCCACCCAGCACAATACAACAAAACAAAGAGATCAGCTTGTTGTACTGCTCTTTCAGACCTACATAGAGTAAACAAAGCCCTTTCTTTTCAGAATCAAGTACATGTAGTGGGGTATACAAATGAATAACAAACATCTACTGTACTGTAGGCACTTCTGAACTCTTAAGAATTAAACATTATTATTATTTATTTAGCGTGTAGCATTACACAAGGACGAAAAACAACTATACATATAAACTACTACAAATACAAATAATAAAATATAAATAATAATAATAATAAATAAATAAATCATACAAGTAAGAAATTATATATTAATGGAATGACACATGCAAAAAGAAAAGTTTAGAGTCTAACATCCAGTCTAGTTGTCCACTCAAGGCTGAATGGTGTAGCACTGAGAAAGTTTCTCAGATCACCTCTGTAGGCTGTCATATTGCACTTCTCGATAATGCGCCGGATGGTTTGATACGGTGCTCCACAGTCACAATTGGGCTTGACTGCTTACACCACTTGTATAGGTTGTACGCCGTACTCCATGTCCTGTTCGGATGCAATTCAGACTTTTCCCACATATGTCTTGGAATTTCAAAAGCCCTTGGGTTGGTGTATAGGGTTGTTAAGGTCATGCACTTCAGACGAAGCGCTGTCAGTACAGAAGCCTTGCCACTTGGCATCAATGTTGAAGTTAGGTTAGTCGTAGGGGTAGATTTCTGGGGGAAAAAGCCAGTTTATTGTCAATGTGGAATGTCGTCATGAATCAGAAGTTTGGGATTGTTAATTATTTTCAAATATTCCTTTAGTAATGCGTCTTTTCTTCTTAATGCACAGGGGCCTATATGGCTGAGTGTTGGGAGTCAATATATTGGAATCCAGAGATGGTTCTCATTGCTATATTGAGTAGAGTGATGATCATCTTTATGTAAGAGCTATTCAACCAAAGATGAACACAATATTCAGCCATAGAGAACATTAAAGTGATCACAGAAGTTTCTCTGCTGTTGCTCCCCAGTTGATACTGCAGAGTTTATGAATGGGGTTATTTTGGGTGCTTAATTTTCAAGATGTATCTTGAAAGATAATTGGTGTCACATACATTCTGGCTATGTGAATATCAAGTTTTCTCCTAATTCAGGCAATTTTGAATTGCTATGTAGGTGAATATGACATATATGAAGATGTACTAGCCCATGATCTTATGCCTAGCAAGATAGGACATTATGCGCCACAACTCTGAAATAAAACACTTTCGGATAAGATTTTAGTTTGTACAGTGACAAGGAATAATCCTGTATTAATAAGATACGTAATTATCTCTGTGTTATACATGATGGTCAAAGACAGCGTGAACACCAGAGGGGTGGTCACGCTGATGAATAATTTGAAAGAAAGAATTTGATATCTCACGTCATCGTTGTTTTATCAGCTGCTGAACTTAGCCAATCAGAGTGCTTCGCAGGAGTATTCAGATGGGTTCTATGAGGCACCAGGTTCACGTCATTTCTGACCACTCTGTATAGCGCAATTATGATTTGTTCAAGTATGTCTTTTTGCTAAAGCACTGAACAAATAATTTCTGAAGCCTCTTATTCATAAAGTGTCCCATATTATTTTTTCTGTAGAATTACACTTTTTCAATAATTTATAAAAACATGGCAGTGGTAGGGTATTTCTGTGAAATGGATGACCGATATTTTCCATCTTTAATAAAACTGTCGAACATTTTACTTTTATGATCAAAGGATTAAAAATTTGTCCTGAAATTCAATCTGCCCATTAGGTCTCATGGATCAGTGGGGATTCAAAAGCCTTTCTGATGTGTATACAAGACATGATGGATCATAATCTTAGCGATATAATTAAATGATAAACTTTTTAACTAATCCTGATTTTGAAATTAAAGATGCCTGCTGTTAAAGAATGTGATTGACAGAATCAGCCTTGTGCACCTACAATCCAATAATATTCTGAAGACTGGTTTTGTGATTTAGAAGTGGTGTGAACAGAGCAGTTAAATACATGCTTGCCAATAACACTCCATCTTTTAAAATGAAGATACAACTGTTAACGTAAAAACAAAGGTATGTAGCAGATGGTGTGTTGTGAACTGAGAACAAACTGTTCAGAACAACTCGGTGAGTGTAAAACGTAATTATTTCTGTTACTTATTATACCATGGCAGAACCATTGTTTGTTGTATTGTACTCTCTGTTACATGAAATGCCAGGCATGTGAAAGTTTTTAATTATGTTAATTTTAAAATCTTGACAGCCATATCATTCTTGTATCTTACAAATTCGTGTCTGCAGTGTGATAAGATACGAAGCGTTCAATGTCAAATGTGAGTGTGTCACAAAAGGTATTCTTTTCTGAATATCTATGAGACTTAAAAGATGTTGGTTCCACAATAATACAACTCCTAGGTATGCCGATGATATGTATAAGGCACGTTTGATAAAAACAAAAACAAAAAAGATGATATGTGTGTCTACATGTGGAAGGCCTGGAAACCCTCTTGGACCCACCAATTGTTGTACAAAGAGAGATTAAAAAAATAAATCTATATCGTGTGAGGGCTCGAGGGGGTCCTGGCCTGTTTATTGTCCGGCTACCATTGTACAATAACAAAAACCGTGAAAAAGTTTTCAATGGAAACTAGGCAATAAAACTATACCATACATTATTTTCATTAAGCAATTGTTTGTTAGTGTTGAGTCTTCATTTAACCAACATAAACTTCCTTCCAAAACTCTTCCTTGTTTGATTCTGTTTCCAGGAATACTCTTCGTAGAGTCCCTAACAACAGGGTGACTCACATGAAACTCATTCGTTTCATTATACATTTAATTTAACACGAGTTGTGCTACAAACAGTGTGTACCATCCTAAATTTAGAGTATCTCCGAGAGATTAGTCCACCTGGACATTAAATGCCCCACCCTCGACACCTCAAGGTACAACTGAGCATTTCGTTCCATGTTCCTAGATGTTTACTGCAGCATTCTGCTATCTATACCCTTCATTTTTCAGATGTTGTCCTTAAACTCGTCCAGAGTTCATCGACATGTAGCGTAGACCCTTGCCTTCAAACAAATCCACAGGAAATAGTTTAGTTGGGTTAAATCTGGGGATTGAGGTCTCCAGATGTTCATGGTTCCAGTTGTTTCCACCGGGTGAGTTGGCCGTGCGGTTAGGGGCGCGCATCTGTGAGCTTCCATTCGGAAGATAGTGGGTTCAAACTGCACTGTCGGCAGCCCTGAAGATGGTTTTCTGTGGTAACCCATTTTCACATCAGGCAAATGCTGGGGTTGTACCTTAATTAAGGCCACGGCCACTTCCTTCCCTTTCTTAGGTCTTTCCTGTCCCATCATCGCCATAAGACCTACCTGTGTTGGTGCGACGTAAGGCAAATAGCCAGTTATTTCCAACTTACACACCAATGCCTGTATGATAGTGTGTTGCTATTAGGACATTCACAAATACCAAAGGGTTGTCTCTGATACGACCAGTATTTCTTCACAAGGAAGAGCCGTAATATTATAATAGTGTACAGAAATGAACAAACTAAATAGCTGCAACTTGTGAAACATTTGCCATCTCATGGCAATGAATAGAACTCCAAGACCTCCTGCATAATTTGAAAGAAAATTAAACATTGCGATGCATTGCAGTTCAAGTTATATACTAAAGAAAAGCATGAGTTTTATATGAATCACCCTGCAGTATTTTGTGATGTCATTTTCCATACTCAGTACAATAATTATCCATTCCTAATTTTAAGGACATTTATGACCATCTAATTAATCATTTAGCAATGTTATAGAAATGAAAGTGAATAACATGTTCTAAGAGTACAGGCTCAGTAGGTTAACATTAAAATCCACCAAACCAAACCAAACCCATTGGTACAACAGACCCGAAGGGCCATAGCCTACCAAGCGACCACTGCTCAGCCCAAAGGCCTGCAGATTATGAGGTGTTGTGTGGTCGACACGACGAACACTCTCGTCCGTTATTCTTGGCTTCCTAGACTGGGTTACAATCCGTCAGTCAGTGAATATATTTGCACACCTCTAGCTGTTATTCTTAGCTGTAGGTTGCTTATTGAATATCAGTCATACAATTAATTTGCCAAGTCATTAGTGGAAGTACGTAACTTGTCTGTTGAGTGCAAAGAATCACGGAGGAAAATGAGTCTTCCAAATCAGTGGTATTCACAGTGTGGTACATGGGGTCGTCTCAAGGGGTACGTCAATTTATCATAGCATCTAACTGTTTTCGAGGAGCGGTTCAGAAAAGAGTTGAGAAAGCTAATTTTTTAAAAAAATCTTGTTTTGATTTAGTGTTTTTGTCTGCCACTACACACAGTCCCTTTACCAAGCTCTTCAGTCTGTTTATACCTCCCACTGAAGAGGTATGTAAAAATGCTTACTTATGCTGCATTGCTCTTTTTAAAATTTTTGTTTCAAAATCCACTCCTATGCTTGAATTTTTCTTCAGTACCAGTAAATATAGTACAAAATAATTGTTACATTAATAATATTGTACTTGTATATATATCACTGCTTGGCAACGAACACCTTGTAATTCCACTCATGAGAAAACCACGTTTCTCCATCTGTCTTGTGAAGGCTTACCGCTTTGCCCAAGAAGCGAACAGAAGACTCCAATGGTCGATAACTGGGCTATTATTAAGCAATGAAAATGCCACAAACAGTTCTCCGGCCATTACTGACCGCTCAGATTTGTACTTTGAGGAGTTACGAGGTTTCGTTTGCCCAGCTACAATATTTATACAACATTATTGTTGTTATTGAGGAACAGGATGGTGTAGCGGATTAGCTGCTTGCCTGTAATCCTGGTGAACATGGTTTTATTGCTGGTGTTGCTGGGGCAAGTTTTCATTTGAAAATCCTGTCATGTCCAGAAGGGCATGCGAGCTTAAATATCTGGCCGCAACTCTTTCATGACTCAGTCCCAACTGATATTCGGTAAATTGAAATCACCTGCTACATTCACATTCTTTTCCACATCATTTACCACACAGCTGATTATCTTATCAAATAATTCCAAACCAGATCTGCATCACCCTTTCTAGCAGGGGCGTATTCTCCTTGAATGCAAGGCATTCATTGCATGCGTTATGATAACACAAAGAACTGTCTGATGTACGATTTTAGGTTGTTTCAAGTCAAATATTAACGATTTCATCTCTCAGAAATTCAAAAGGTCCGCGCAACTGTACTAGTTCCGTTGCTTGACTACGTGTGGTACTGGTGTAGTCTTGCCATCTACTCCACTCTAGGAAGAAAGAGACAGCAAATGGAGGAGTTAAGGACGTAAGGCATTCAATCTTAAAATTGCATTCGGTGGCAGACGTAGTTCTGAAACCCTCCGAACGATGTCGCTGCAATTGAAGCTTGGTCAGAATTTGTCACCGTGCTACCCTCTGCCATCTGTTAGCAACTTGGAGAAAGTCGGCATGTTTACAGCGAACAGGACCCACACCCCCCCAGCGAGAACTCAACGTGACGAAACTGACCAATGCCACTGGGGTGACTTACCTCCAGTGCTTGAGTTGTGGCTAACTGATTAGTGAGTTCATTCTGTGTGTGCTGTTCCTGTGCTATTCGTCGTTTTCGGTGTTTTATTATATTTTGCACACATGTGGTATTAACAGTGGATGAGTCTAAAACGGATATAATTGTAAATCAGTTTGAAAAGCCATTTACTTGCCGTTCGTTTGATGAAAAGATTCAAATAGTTTAAGCCAAAGACCTCTACCTTCCCTCGTAAATTTCTCCTTCTTCTTCTTAATCTTCTTACCCTCCAGGGTTGGCTTTTCCCTCGGACTCAGTGAGGGATCCCACCTCTGCCGCCTCAAGGGCAGTGTCCTGGAGCTTCAGACTCTAGGTCGGGGATACAACTGGGGAGGATGACCAGTACCTCGCCCAGGCTGCCTCACCTGCTATGCTGAACAGGGGCCTTGCGGGGGATGGGAAGATTGGAAGGGATAGACAACGAAGAGGGAAGGAAACGGCCGTGGCCTGAAGTTAGGTACCATCCCGGCATTTGCCTGGAGGAGAAGTGGGAAACCACGGAAAACCACTTCGAGGATGGCTGAGGTGGGAATCGAACCCACCTCTACTCAGTTGACCTCCCGGCGCTTAGTGGATCCCGTTCCAGCCCTCGTACCACTTTTCAAATTTCGTGGCAGAGCCGGGAATCGAACTCGGACCACAGCGGGTGGCAGCTAATCACACTAACCACTACACCACAGAGGCGGACCCTCGTAAATTAAAAAAACAGAAAACAAGAATTGTGTACGCACGTTCAATCCAGAAACTTACAGTAAAACTGTTTGGCTCGAGTTCACCTACATGTAATTAGGGTGAGTAGAATTGAAATTTACTTAATACATTGTGCTAACTGCATGGTTACTAGTTGCATGCCTCAGTGGAGATTCCAGGATACGCCACTGCTTTCTAGGTCTATACATTTCTAAAACATCAAGTTACTTATTACCTTTAGAGATGAGCCCTACACCTAGAATTTCATGTTTGTCATCTTTAAATTTTTCATAGCTTACAAATTCTTCTTTCACCAGAATGAATACTCCCCCCTCCTACCATTCCTATCCTGCCTCTACCATAAACACTCCAGTTCTGCAAGAAAATTTCTGCATCCATTATATCATTTCTCAGCCATGATTCAACTCCTATTATAATATCTTATATACATCTATTAAATTATTTAATTCTATTCCTTTCTTTACAATACTTCTACAGTTCAACATTAACATTTTTATGTCATCTCTACTTGATTTCCAGATTCCTGTACCCTTATCACTGTTCCCTAGTCCATCCCATTTCTCTGAATGCAACTCCCTATAATCCTATACAAAATTTCTGACTTCTATGTAGCACTGTGCTTGAAGTGGAGGCCATCCGAGCATAGATCCATATCTCCAACCAACCCATTAGGACCTACAAATCTCACTCCCAGTTTCCCACATACTCATTCCACACTCTCATATTCCTAATTACCCTCCAGTCATTATCCCTCCTACATGGTATCCTACTGATAATTTCTGCTTCCTTAAACTTTTTCTGTGCTGTTGCAACCAGATCCCACACATACCCAACCACCGTGTGTTAGTACTGTACCTATTCCTCCTTGCCTTACGTTATTGTTACCAATGTGGAAGATTACTATCTCCTCCTTACCCTCGTCCCTCCCTCCTATTTTCCTCGACATCTGCATTAAACTGATTCCTGGATAACATTCTATTCTGGTTCCACAGTGTGTGTGTGGGGACCCTGAGAAAGCAGGATAAGCTGGAGAAGATGATGATGATGATGATGATGATGATGATGATTGTACAGTAGTTAGTATTATTTGGCATCCAGCAACAATCATTAGTTATTTCTGGTATAATCGCATAGACGTAACACAATTGATTTTGGGAGTATGCCAACCGAAAAGTTTGAATAACTGATGCTTGTTGTTTAAAGGGGCCTAACATCTAAGGTCATCGGCCCCATAGTTTGAATATCACTGTTCCAATTGGTTACAGGAGCAGTCCAAATAATTCACTTTTAGCGATTGTCAAGGCCTGGATTTTGGGGATATGCAATGTTTTAACTGGTGCATCATACATATTGCTAACTTATGCATAAATTGTGATCATGATCACCTGATTATAGAAATGAATATTTCTTCTACTACCGCTTTTTCCCACATCTATGGGGTCACGAGTGTGAACTGTGCCACACATGCGGATTTTGTCCTGTTTTATGGCCGGATGCCCTTCCTGACGCCAACCCTATAGGCAGTAATGTAATCGCTATTGCGTGTTTCTGTGTTGGTTGGTGGTGCAGTGTGTTGTCTATATATGAAGAGGAAAGTGTTGGTACAAACATGAACAATCAGTCCCCGAGCCAGAAGAATTAATCAGATGTGATTATAATCCCCGACTCGGCCGGGAATCGAACCCGACACTCTGAGACTAAGGCCTCAGTGCTGACCATTCAGCCAAGACGTTGGACACAGAAATGCATATTTATTAATTTAAGTCATTTTTTATCTTTTTTTTACATGTAGGTCTTTCTTTTTATCTATTTTGCCTCATTACCATATTTTGTCATTTTCAGCAGTTTGTTACATTATTCTTTTGTTCTGGAGACATTTTTCTTTGTTTTGCATTATTATTTGGTCATTTTTATGCATCAATCAATCAATCAATCAATCAATCAATCAATCAATCAATCAATCAATCAATCAATCAATCAATCAATCAATCAATCAATCAATCAGTCAGTCATTACTGATCTGCATTTAGGGCAGTCGCACAGATGGCAGATTCCCTATCTGTTGTTTTCCTAGCCTTTTTTAAATGATTTCAAAGAAATTGGAAATTTATTGAACATCTCCCTTGGTTAAGTTATCCAAATCCCTAACTCCCCTTCCTATAAATGAATATTTGCCCCAATTTGTCCTCTTGAATTCCAAATTTATCTTCATATTGTGATCTTTTAAAGACACCATTCAAACTTATTTGTCTACTAATGTCATTCCATGCCATCTCTCCAGTGACAGCTCGGAACATACCACTTAGTCAAGCAGCTCGTCTCCTTTCTCCCAGTTCTTCCCAGCCCAAACTTTGCAACATTTTTGTAACAATACTCTTTTGTCGGAAATCACCCAGAACAAATTGAGCTGCTTTTCTTTGGATTTTTTCCAGTTCTTGAATCAAGTAATGCTGGTGAGGGTCCCATACACTGGAACCATACTGTAGATGGGGTCTTACCAGAGACTTATATGCCCTCTCCTTTACATCCTTACTACAATCCCTAAATACCCTCATAACCATGTGCATAGATCTGTACCTTTTATTTAAAATCTCATTTATGTGATTACCCCTTTCCTTATATTAACATCTAGATACTTACAGTGATCTCCAAAAGGAACTTTCATCCCATCAACACAGTAATTACAACTGAGAGGACTCTTCCTATTTGTGAAACTCACAACCTGACTTTTAACCCCGTTTATCAACATACCATTGCCTGCTGTCCATCTCACAACATTATCGAGGTCACGTTGCAGTTGCTCACAATCTTGTAACTTATTTATTACTCTATGCAGAATAACATCATCCGCAAAAAACCTTACCTCTGATTCCACTTGTTTACTCATAACATTTAAATATATAAGAAAACATAAAGGTCCAATAATACTGCCTGGAGGAATTCCCCTCTTAATTATTACAGGGTCAGATAAAGCTTCGCCTACCCTAATTCTCTGAGATCTATTTTCTAGAAGTATAGCAACCCATTCAGTCACTTTTTTGTCTAGTCCAATTGCACTCAATTTTGCCAGTAGTCTCCCATGATCCACCCTATCAAATGCTTTAGACAGGTCAATTGTGATACAGTCCATTTGACCTCCTGAATCCAAGATATCTGCTATATCTTACTGGAATCCTACAAGTTGAGCTTCAGTGGAATAGCCTTTCCTGAAATCGAACTGCCTTCTATCAAAACCAGTTATTAATTTCACAAACATCTCTAATAAATCAGAAAGAATGTCTTCCCAAAGCTTAAATGCAATGCATGTCAAACTTATCTTCAGCTTTATGTCTATCACCCTTTCCTTTATACACAGGGAATACTATAACAACTGTCCATTCATTTGGTATAGCTCCTTCAAGCGAACAATAATCAAATAAGTACTTCAGATATGGTACTATATCTTAACTTATTGTCTTTAGTATATCCCCAGAAATCTTATCAATTCCAGCTGCTTTTCTAGTTTTCAACTTTTATATCTTATTGTAAATGTCATTTTTATCATATGTAAATTTAGCATTAGTCTCCTCCTATATCTGGACATTATCCTTGTACCTAACAATCCTTAAATACTGCTGACTGAATACTTCTGCCTTTTGAACATCCTCAGATACACACTCACCTTGTTCATTAATTATTCCTGGAATGTCCTTCTTGGAACCTGTTTCTGCCTTAAAATACCTATACATACCCTTCCATTTTTCACTAAAATTCGTATGACTGCCAATTATGCTTGCCATCATGTTACCCTTAGCTGCCTTCTTTGCTAGATTCAATTTCCTAGTAAGTTCCTTCAATTTCTCCATACTTCCACAGCCATTTCTAACTCTATTTCTTTCCAATCTGCACCTCCTTCTTAGTCTCTTTATTTCTCTATTATAATAAGGTAGCTCTTTACCATTCCTTACCACCTTTAAAGCTACAAAACCTGTTTTCACATTCCTCAACAATTGCTCTAAACCCATCCCAGAGTCTGTTTACATTTTTATTTACCGTTTTCCACCGGTCATAGTTACTTTTTAGAAACTGCCTCATGCCTGCTTTATCAGCTATATGGTACTGCCTAATAGTCCTACTTTTAAGACCTTCCTTTCTATCGCATTTATTTTTAACTAAGACAAAAAGAGCTTCATGATCACTAATACCATTTATTGCTTTGGTTTCTCTATAGAACTCCTCTGGTTTTACCAGCACCACATCCAGGATAGTTTTCCCTCCAGTTGGTTCCATCACTTCCTGAATCAGCTGTCCTTCCCATATTAACTTATTTGCCATTTGTTGGTCATGCTTCCTGTCATTCGCATTTCTTTCCCAATTGACATCTGGTAAATTCAGATCTCCCACTACAATCACGTTCCTTTCCATGTCATTTCCCACATAGCTGATTATGTTATCAAATAATTCTGAACTCTGTCAGCGCTACCCTTTCCCGGTCTGTACACTCCAAAGATATTTATGTTGGGTACCAGTAATTAACATATCTGAAAAATTAATTGAGCTTTCAATAAGTAAGAATACTCAAACATCAAACAGTTTAGTACTCAGTTCGAAAACTTCCTAAACAACTTCTCTATGGTGAGATTAGTCATGGCAAAAGGCCTCAAGGTGCTCCTCTGAAACGTTATAAAAAGCAGCTTAAAAGAAAACTATAAATAGCACCAACATAATGCTAACACTTGAGCAACAACTGCACAAAACAGTGTTCTTTGGCACAAAGCTAGTGCAGAAGGTGTCTCACTGCTTGAGCAGGCAGGTCGCAGACAGAAAACTGAAACCCATGAAAAGCGGAAACTATGTCAGATCCAACCTCATCCTCCACCCACCTGTAGATGTGACCTGTGTAGCCATATGGTTCATGCGAAGATTTTCTTGATCAGTCGTCAGCGACATCTCCACAGAACCAACAGATGTTAAGAAGAATTGCAGGAGGAAAACATATTCTCGGAAATGAGTAGCGGCCGACGACACAGAGTGAGTTTTATTTATTTGTGTGCGATTCACTTCAAGTGTTTGAATGCCAAATATAAAGCCAACTAAAGTTCTCCATTGAAGGAACATTATTTCACAATTTGGCAAGGATATTTTTTCTGCAGATGGTCAGACTTTGGTGTTTGCTGATGATGTAGCCATCTGGGGAGAGACAGAGGTAGAGGTACAAAGTAGGCTGAATGAATGAGTAGCAAAGTTCAAACAGTATCAAATGAAAGTTAGCACAACAAAATCTGTTACACTGAAAATGAGTAGGAAAGATACTATCTGCCGCATAAAGCTGGCATTCCAAACACTCATTTTTACGTCTGTAACATATTAAATTGTTTAGATACACTCTTTTTAAAATTCACCTCATTTTCACTTCTTTCAACCCCTTAACTGGATTTTCCAAAAACAAAAACTGCATATTTCTTCATTTTTAAAGGAGATTCCAAATACCAATTTTTACAACTGTAACATGTTAAGTTTTTGAAATATAAGTATCCTCACAAAAAGGAGTCAACCTCTTTATCACTTATTTTGGCCCTCTTAAGTGGATACTCCAAAAACAAAACAAAACTACACCTTTATTTTATTCCAAATGTATACAAGGTTTTCACCAAGATACTGACAAATCGAATCATTTCAACGCTTGATTTTGCCCAGCCAATTGAACAAGCAGGTTTCCACCAATGTTTCGGAACAATCAACCACATACTCACCCTTTGTGAAGTTATCAGCAGAAGTATTGAATATCAAATGCCGCTCTGTCTAGCCTTTGTGAACTTTGAAAAGACTTTTGATTCAGTGAGCCACGCTGCTGTTATGCAAGCCTTAGCCGAACACGGCGTTGATGCTGCCTACATAAGAGTACTCCAGCATATCTACGAAACCTCTTCAGCCTTCGTGAATGTCAGTGTGCCAACTACAGATTTTCCCATTCTAATAGGTGTAAAGCAAGGCAACCCCATATCTCCCAAGCTGTTCTCAGCAGTATTCAAAATGGCCATGTCAAAAATCAACTGGCAAGGTACAGGAATCAAAATCAATGGGAAAAGGCTGAACAATTTAAGGTTTGCAGACGACATATACTTTAGGCCAACGACATCAATGAACTACAAACTTTAATACAAGATCTTGTCTCAGCCTGTCAAAAAGTGGGACTATCCATGAACCTTTCTAAAACCAAAGTAATGCTCAGCAAATGAGCCCCAACAGGAAAGCTACACGTGGTAAACTCCACACTAGAACATGTTAATGAGTATGTCTATTTTGGCCAGCTTGTAAACATGAAAGGGGACTTAAGACCGGAAATCTTCCAACGTATCAAACTAGGATGGCAAGCCTACAGAAGAAATTCTTCAGTCTTCAAATCCAACATGCCAACCCACTTAAAGAAGATAGTCTTTGACCATACTGTTCTCCCTGTACTGACTTACAGTTGTAAGCCTTCATGAAGCCTGGCATAAACCGTTCCATAGCTCTTTGGGCTGTTCTACAGGAATGACTTTGTTAATGCTTAAAAGGTGTAGGTTGGCAAGTTTTTCTTCTCCCATTGTGTTTCTTTATGGTTGGGCCCAAGAGAGTTGAAGTCTTTTTTTTTTGCTAGGGGCTTTACGTCACACCGACACAGATAGGTCTTATGGCGACGATGGGATAGGAAAGGCCTAGGAGTTGGAAGGAAGTGGCCGTGGCCTTAATTAAGGTACAACCCCAGCGTTTGCCTGGTGTGAAAATGGGAAACCACGGAAAACCATTTTCAGGGCTGCCGATAGTGGGATTCGAACCTACTATCTCCCGGATGCAAGCTCACAGCCGCGCGCCTCTACGCGCACGGCCAACTCGCCCGGTGAGTTGAAGTCTAACGCTGCTCGAAAAAGGTCTGCTGCTATGGCAACGATAACAGAGATGCCACATTTAAGAATGCTATTGCTACATGGGTTGGCTTGCTCTCAGTCGCTTTTGTGATACTATTGAGTAGTACTGTGTTGGCTGTGTTAGTTGTTGCTGGTTTATGTAATAATTTAAGTGTTTGTTTCCTGAATATTATTTTTGTTGCTAGTTGTATACAGTTCTATTCTGTATCTGACATTTGCATTTGTTAAGGTTATTGTCAGTTTAGTGAATATGAAGTCGCATATTTATCGGCAAAGATGTGTCTGTCTTAAATGCCGGAAATATTAGCTCGAGCTTGGGAGCGGGTCAAAGTTTATTGAATTGCATTAGGCCAACATAGTTGATTAAATATTCATCCTGTATTAAAGGGTGATATGCCGCAGATTGAGATAACTATGACAACTAGCGCTGTGAAGAGGAGGCAGTCCTCCTGTTGATTGAATCGGATAATACGATTACAATTGCTGCTTTCGCTGTTCAAATGACAGACTTCAACTCTCGTGGGCCCAACTATAGTACGGTAGTTCTTGAGCTTGCTAGGCGTAAATAATTTCTCAAGAAAACCTCCTCGAAAAATAAATCAACGTACGCTACTGGGCCATGGTGAGTACCGGTACCGGTATATCTTCCGTGGCAGTAACTTCCGATTTCCGAATCAAAGGAAGAAATGGAAAGGGAAGCCTGAAAGCTAAACGAGCAAGACAGCAATGGTACCAAATACAGTCTCTACTGTATTTGATGGTACCAAGTTGAAGCTGATACTGTCAATCAAAGAGATTGATTAGCTGTCATTGCTCTCCAAAGGGAATGTGTATGGCCTATGCAGCCTATGACATTCGGTAAACTTCTCATTCGATAAAGATCTCTCTCTTTACGTTAAGAATTTATTGAACAGATGAGGGCATATTTATGTATTACGGCCTCGGTCTCGCAGTAATTCTTCAGCTCGGTGCCGTAATTTATTGGACTTTGAGTTAGTGCTGTCTGTGTTTCTTCCTTCGTTTCCCTACTGTTGGAAAGATGGCGTCAACGTCCTGGAAGTTCATTGTGGCTATCTATATCATCAGCCTTAAATTTTACTCACTCTTCTACTTACTCTTCTAAATAGACTAAATCTTACAGTGAAATATATGATTTTTTTTTTTTTGCTTGTATTGTCTTTGGATTTCGGGTCCTCGTAAACTTACGCTGGGAAATATTGAATTTGATGGGAATCGTAGGAGCATTTAGTGTCATCTCTTTGGCAATTTTGAGAAGATCTTTGCTCCTCTTCTCTGCTGCGGATTATGAATTTCAGTTTGTTTTTGTTTCGTCCTGGTTTCGTCCAAGGATCCACAAGGATCATATGGTTTCGTCAGTTTGACGTTTATGTTGGTTTGTTGATTTTGCGATGAGCAGCGATGAGGACAAATTTATATAGAATAACGCATAAGCGTAAGCATTTGTGGTTGTAAAAATATGGAAACGATAAAATGGATTGACTGTGTATGTTCATGATAGGTCCACATTGGACATAATCCTTTTAAAAATGTATTTCGATGAAGATTTTGCACTGGCATGTCAGTTGCAAGAACAGCTTAATGAAGAGAATATTCCGCTCGAGGTGAGACGGTGGCATCTTTTATAACAATTAAAATAATACGTAATTATTTTATGCTGCATGGCGAGTTTCTAACCTTGTCCCAATAGACCCGCTGTTACGGCTCTACTGTATTTGATTACGCTAAGGCATGACTATAATAGGCCGACTTTACATGGCCATTTGGCTGTAATAAAACTATTATAATAGGCCGACTGCAATGGTTTGCATGTCATTGCATTGTACGAACACAGCTGAATCCCGATGACATTAAGCTTAATCCATTTTGTATTCTAATTCAATTTCATTTTTGATAATAACAGAGCAAGTCAGACAAATCATTAATATCAGCATAACATAACAAAATGCAGTTGGATGACAACCGGATGTTACTGGTTTATTGCATCACAAGTGACTCCTGACTAATTTTGTATGGTTATATTTTAGAGATAGGTCTAGATAATTAGATTGCAGTAAATAATTTTTATACCTGAAAGGAAAGAGGTCACATAGCCCTAATCTATGTGCGTATGAAACCGAGGGGAAAATTAACAGAGTATGTACAGTAAAATTCTATGGTACTCAAATTTAGCCTGTATTATGAGTTGTCAACTGACTGCTAGACAGGGATGTGGAAATATAATGGCGTATGGCTTTTAGTGCCGAGAGTGTCCGAGGACAAGTTCGGTTCGCCAGATGCAGGTCTTTTGATTTGACTCCCGTAGGCGACCTGCACGTCGTGATGAGAATAAAATGATAATGGAGACAACATATACACCCAGCCCCCGTGCCAGCAAAATTAACCAATCAAGGTTAAAATTCCCGACGCTGCCGGGAATCGAACCCGGGACCCCTGTGACCAAAGGCCAGCAAGCTAACCATCGAGCCGGACGACAGGGATGTTTAAAAGGCTAGAGATTTTTGGGTGAAGGAGTTTGCAATATTCATGTTGAAATTTAAATACTTCTCTTCGAAGTATTTATTGTGTCGAATAAGGTAATTGCAAGCCATCTGTTTCTTAATTTCAGCAAGAAAATAATTTGAATATTGATTATATGTATAAATCTTGATAATTCTTGGTGTGTGTGTGTGTGTGTGTGTGTGTGTGAACATACAGTAGTAACCATGTACAATTGAACAGTTTTAGACGACTGAGAAATATATGAATGATGCTGTACTTAGCACACACAAAACATTATTTTGTAAAAGTTTGATTTTTTCCGTATATTGTAGAGTTTGATTTTTTCCGTATATTGTAGAGTTCCTTCATTTTTCTCCTTTGTATCGATTTCTATACCGGTACTTAATTTGTTCTTTTTACTTTCCGGTACAAAAGGATGTACAGTACTGATGAATGGAAGACATTCAGCCAGCTCTGATGGGGATGGATACATTCATTAGACTGCAAACCAGTCTGTGGAGTAGAATATAGGTTTTATTTATCAATGAACATGAATACATGTAGGCCTAGTAGACTTCATCATCATATCTTAAAAGTTAATACAGAAGCAGTGCAACTCTGGATTCAAGACATCCAGCGGTAATTGTCAGTTTTCCTCTGTAACATTGCACGGGTGTATGTGGACTGTGAGGTAGTGTGAATTTGATCCCACAAATGCTGCAGATGTATCGTGCGTTCTGGTTAGCGAGGGAGCCGACAATAGTTGAGAGCGAGGCCTCAGGTGAGTGCGGGCTTCAAGCTGCTTCTGTCCTCATTCCTCCTTCCAAACAACCTATGGCTCTTGCACGGAGCATTGCCACTTGTTGGCAGCCATGGTAGAGCTCTGTGCTATAGGATGCTTGGGTGGAGATGTTGGGGCAGCGTATGATGTCAGCGTTTTTCGTGGGTCGAACGCAGTGTGTTGTACGGAGGAGCCAAATCAGGCCAAACCACAATTACTTCTGAAGTAATTCAGGGCAGTGTGATAGGGCCCCTCCTGTATACGATTTATGCTCTCGACTTACCGGGTTGTGTTAATTCGACCATGGCTCAGTATGCCGATGACACAGTAGTTTACTGAGCCATGAAAAACGGTGATGATATCGTACAATTCCAATTGGATCTGGATAGTATAGCTCTGTGGTGTGAAGCAAGTAAAATGTATATAAATATTAAGACGTGTAAATATATAAGACTAAGGAGAGCTAGACAACCACTCCTGAACCAACCTACTCTATATGGAATCCAACTGCCAACTTCTAACTCCATCAAACTGCTCGGTGTTCACATTACGGAAAATCTGAAATGGAATAAACACGTGGAGGAAGTGAGGTGTAAGGCATACAAAGCACTAGGTTTTGTCTGTAGATGTCTCGGGAGGAAAAAGTAAAGCCCTACGAACGGCTTATATTTCTCTAGTGCGGCCCATACTACCATATGGCCTTCCTTCCTGCCATCCAACGACAACGGAAAATATGGGGAAACTAGAGGGTATCCAGCAACGAACAGAACGTTTAATTAACAAACACATCCACTTAAACACAGCCAGGTCATTGCCACCAGTGAACTCGTTACGTACACAAATAGATGCAGCCTTCCTTAGGAAATCCCTGACAGACTACCCCCATCTCTCCCCTTTCCACTGCCTGCAGCTTAATTACCGCTCTGTTAAAAGAGGCCAAGGAGTTACTCTTGTCCCTCCCTTCACTAGAACAACCTCATATTTAAATGGGTTTTACGCAAGCTCTGTTCGTACCTGGAACCTTCTACCATCTGAGGTAAAGCTGCTTCCTCTTTCTCACTTCCTCCGTGCAGTAAAGAAAATGAATATGTAAATAGAAACCCATATGTGATGTAGCCTATATAACTTGTATAAATTAGAATTGCAAGAACGATGGGGGCAAGTACAGTTGAATGTGGGCGAATGTGTATGCGTGTGGGAGTGGTTGTGAATGAGTGTGTATACAGGGGTATGAGTGAGAGTATAAATGGCTGGGTCTTCTTACTCTAATATGTTTAGAATAAATCAAGGTAATTATTATTCTAAGAGGACAATGTTTGAAGTGTAAATATGTAAATTTAAAATTGTCTACACATTTGTAAATTTTCAGTAGAGTTTATGTACACATATGGAGATGGAGACACTTTAGTGTATGTGGGGCTTGCCCTTTCTCCATCTACCACATGTACAATTTAAGGAAAATTAAATAATAATAATAACAATAATAATAATAATAATAATAATAATAATAATAATTTCCCATTTCCTACTTCTTTACATTCCTTTCTCCTTCCACAATTCTTCTTCTGTAATTCTGTTCCATTCCAGTTTCCTTCTTCTTATACTGACCTTGATCAAGTCTATCCACTTTCCTCTAGGTCTCCCTCTTGCTCTCTTTCGTCAACTTAGTCTCATGATCTGTTTTGGTGTCGTTCTCTCCATTGTCTGTACATGTCCAGATCATCTCAATCTATTCTTCTCAGTTCTGTCACTCCACTTTTCTACTTCTGTTCTTCCTGATGTCTTCATTTCTCACTCTCTTTTGTCTTTCCTATCTCACACATTTTTTATTTTCTTTCCCACTCTTGCTGCAGATGTTCTGCTACTGATGTTCTCTGCTCACCTTATAAATGTCCTTTTTAAACTTGGATCATCCATCTTCCTCCCAATTCTGAGTCTGGAATATCATGTCTCAGGATCTCTTGAATATGCTCTTGTACTTTTTATCTCTTAATTTCCATACTTTAATTTTCTACTCTCTTGTCTCCTTTATTCTTTCCACTCTCATCCTTGCTACCACTACTCGATGGTCTCGATCGAAAGTTTCACGTGGGAGACATGTTATGTCCAATAACTGTTTACAATTTTCTCTTTCTACCTATAAATAGCCTAATTTATTTTCTGTCTTTGTTCTTCTCTTATCCTGATCTTTTTAAACTTCCTATTTTTCTTTCTAGACCACAATCAAACCATTTCTTCCACAAAAATAGACTAATTTTTCTCCATTCTATTCCCATATCCATGATGTTCGATTATTTCTTCATTCCCATTTGCTCATTTAAGTTGCCCATCCCTCTCACTTGTACCTCAGTAATTTCTCTTTCCATTGTGTCCAGGAGGAATTCCTCAGTATTCTCTTCTCTCTTTCCGATGTAGGGTGCATACACTTGTATAAAGTCCATTCCATTTTTCTCATCTGAACTTTGGTTATCCTATTGCTTACACAATCCACCGTATCTACATACTCATCAAGGGTTCCTTTAATTATCACCCCATTCTATTTCTTGCCCCTTGTCTAGCATTTCAATATAGTATGTGGCTCTTCCTCATTTTCTTTCTTCCTTTTTCATTCCACTTAGCTCAGTCTCTTAATTGCTACATCCTCTTTCTCCATAAAATCAATGATCTCATCAGCTTTCCCCATGAGGGTCATATCATTGATAATCCTAATCTTGATGGTTTTAATTACTAGTCACCCACTTTTCGTAGTTCCCGAACACCCTGAGAACTGTGTGTCACCTGCTGGTTTTGTTGTACCATTGTAAGTGTAGGCTATTTTCATGATAGGGTCACCATTCCCAAAGGAATTTTAGAACTGTTGCCAGCGGTTCTTCAGGCTGCTTCTAACATGGAGAACAGATGCCAGTGTGCCCTGGGACTTTCGTAAGTAGGGTCGCCACCCTCTGAGATTGGGCTGCCTCGGAAGAGGTCTCTACCTGCTACCACAATGTTACAGCACCAATAACTGCTCTTCCATCATACGAGGACTTGAAAAATTCCGCACATCTCTTTGTTCAGAGAGAGAGAAACCCCTGTGGAATAGGGCAGTAGAATATGTCTTCAGTATCCTCTGCCTGTCGTAGGAGGTAAACCTGACTGTACGAGGTTTGCAAGATCTTGGGAATTTTACATTTTTATGCACTTCATGATCTTTCTTTTTCTTTTGTTGATATCTTCATGGTTCGGATCTCTTCTATTTACATTTCTGATAGTGTTTAAGAGAGAATGGTTGCTCAGCTGTTCTTGTTCTTAAAACCATAACAATTGTCCTTACCAGAGAGAGAGTGATATAGACAAGAAAGTCATAAACTACGTTGCAGTACTGATGCCTTTGTTATTAATGTGGGCTTGGATAGGAAAGAAACTAGTCATGGCCTATATACGTATTACCTAAAGGATCATTTTATATCAAGTGAATCACTTCTTAATTTAATTTCTCACCAAAGCGTATCAATTTTCTTGTCATTTTGTATTATTAGACCACCAAAGATGACTTACAAAGGTTTATGTTTAAAAAAATTTGTTATTTCTGAAAAGTATTAAATGGTTAAGAGGGATTCAGTTGGGTGGAAATGTAGTAAGCATTTTGACTTTGTCTTAATGGCAGACTGCTGAAAGCCTGCCGTCTAATATCTTGTAGGGCTAAGACGTTGAGGTGTTGGACTTCCGACACCAACCTGGCAAGTTCGATCCTGGCTCAGTCGGATGGTATTTGAAGGTGCTCAAATACGTCAGCCTCGTGTTGGTGGATTTACTAGCACGTAAAAGAACTCCTGCGGAACTAAATTAAGTCACCTTGGCGCCTCCGAAAGCCATAGAAAAGTAGTTAGAGGAAGTGTAAAGCTAATAACATTATTTTATAATATCTTGTAGGTTGAAAAGGAATGCAAGGAAATGTGAGAAGTGTAGAATAAGGAGGAGGCCAGAGAAACAAAAGAAATTGACAAAGATAAAGGTGGCTACAGGTAGTAAAAAACTAGAAACCCAGGACAAACACAAAGGAAGGAAAGGACCCAATGAGTCAATGCTTCTGAAACAGGTAAAAGATTAGCCGTTCCAAGATTAAGTATTGGAAAGGAACAAACAAGTACAAACCAAATAAAACTAGAAATGTATAGAAAGCTGTTCCTGTCTTGTGTTTTCTAGCAGTTCAGGGGCTGAGAAGAGATGAGGATAGAGTCAGAGATTGTTCTTGTCTTTTATGGTTTCTATTTCCCTCACCAACCTGTCATCGTGTTTGTCCTATTATGTTTTCCTTCTGATGATCCTATCTTCCTATATATTACTGATTTCCAAGACTGCAGTGATATCAGTAGGTAAGAAACCTTAGAGGATTGAATGTCAGATTGGGAATACAAAACTAGAACAGGTGAATCATTTTAATTATTTAGAATGTGTATTCATCAGATGTAATGAAAATTTATAATTTTATTATTTTAAAGAGTACAGTAATAATGTATCAAAGTATTAATATAAGGAAATATTGCAAACAACAAGGCAAGCAGATATGGTAGAATCCTATCAGAATTGTTAAAAATCTTAGGTTACCGGGCGAGTTGGCTGTGCGGTTAGGGTTGCGCATCTCTGAGCTTGCATCGAGGAGATGTTGGGTTAGAATCCCACTGTTGGCAGCCCTGAAGATGGTTTTCCATAGTATCCCATTTTCACACTAGGCAAATGCTGGCTGGGGCTGTACCTTAATTAAGGCCACGGTCGCTTCCTTCCAACTTCTAGGCCTTTGCTATCCCATCATCACCATAAGATCTATCTGTGTCGGTGGGACGTAAAGCCACTAGCAAAAAAAAAAAAAAATCTTAGGCGAGGATGTTGTGGAAGTAGTTGCATTCAATATATCAGCAGTTATGGAGAAGCCACCAGTGTCCAAAAGTTTGGATAAACCCATTGTTCATCCCAATTGCAAGGAAGGGCCATGCTAAAGAATATTTGAACTACGAGCAGTCACACTTATCTCGCACGGTAGCAAAGTTATGCTCAAGATCCTGCAAAATAGGCTTTGACAGTATATAGACAGAGAATTACCTGAGAGCAAATCGATTTCAATGAAGGCAGAGATCAAGTTGCTAACATTTGCTGGATTTTGGAGAAGACGAGAGAATTCAAGAAAACCTATACCTCTGCTTTATTGACTATGCTAAAGCCTTTGACTGTGTCAACCACAGTACAGTAATTTGCGAGTATTTAAGAACATGGATTATCAGAAAAATCAGATAAAAATTTAGATGTATGGCTTTTCAGGCGTTTGCTCTATTAACCAGCGCTTCATCTTAGGTCTGACACATCCCACTCTGAAGAGTCTAGTGTCAGACCTAAGACAAAACGCTGGTTAATAGAGCAAACGCCTGAAAAGCCATACATCTAATTTTTAATCTGATTTTTTATGTGCTCTATTGGTGGAAAAATATCTAATTCCCTCCATGGGAACTTAGAATTTCCACATGGATTATCAGCTCGTCATATTTGCCTTTCGATAAATCTATTCTGACCGAGTAGTAGCAGTGAGAACCCTGTAAGTAAGTGGGTCAAGAAAGGTGTACAACAAGGCTGCATATTGTCACCCTATTTAACTTACATGCATAGCATATTATAAGGAATGCCAAGTTAGATGAAACAAATTTGGGAGTTGTGTAAATAACCTTAGATGTGCAGAGGACATCACCCTGATGGAAGAAAGTGAGGAAGAGCTTAAGTATCTCCTACTAAAGGCGGAAGAAAAAATACAAAGGCTGGACTAATGTTGAATGTCAAGAAAACTAAAGTCAAGATAACTAAACCTATCGCTTCCTGACATATAGAGAAAGAAACAATGGCCAGGTAGTTCCTTCCTTCATCTACAGACCTCTGCTGATAGTGACATGTTCTTTGGTAGAAAGGCAGTGGCCAATCTCGACTGTGTTTTCAAGAGTAGAGACATTACTTCAAGAACAATGATCCATATAGTAGAGTCTTTGTCTTCCCAGTAGTGATGTATGGGAGTGAGACTTGGACAATAAGAAGGGCCGAACATAGGAGAATAGATGCGTTTGAACTACGGTGTTGGAGTTCGGTGGACTGCAAAGAGGTATTAATAAGTCCATATTACAGGAAATCAATTCAGGCTACTCATCACAAGAACAAATACTGAAATAAGATCTGAAGAACTTCGATCATCTAATGAGGAGACAGAAAGTACTGATGGTAAAAGAAGAGGGCTGCAATAGACGAGATGGAGTGATAGCATCAAGGAAGTCCTGCAAACTCTTCTGCAAATAGTACAGAACAGAAGGAAATAGTACACTTTGGTCTCTGGGATCGTGGAGAGTCGGAATAGACTAAACGACGAACACACAATATATCAAAGAAATAATCTGAATTTCTGTACTCACAAGTGTATTTTTTATCATGAAACAAAATAATGGTAGAGATTTTTCGATATAACGTTCAAAAATATTAAAGTTTCAATTCAAGCACATTCTATTGGCTTGGTACATAAATTGTAAAGAAATTTGTAGTTGTGACATTCCGTTGTCAAACTGTCTGTAGATAATATACAGTATAAGAAAAGGAGACCATTTTTACTATGGTGTCAGTGGTTTGGCTTAGAAACACCTAGTTTCTTGCCGTCTGCTGTTTTGCCAGACGATTGCAGAATTATAAGGAAGGGAGGTTGCTTTCATTATGGGGTTGGTGGTCTGACTTAGAAACACACCCAGTTTCTTGCTACCTGCGATTTAGAAGCTTATGAATGAAATGTGTTCCATGCAGCTACTTGTGATAAATTGACAATATCAGTTAAAAATGGCTGTAAGCAAAGTATCAAGGTCATGTACAGCAGTATTGTTCAATATCAGTACCTCTTGAGTAAGTTATCAAGGTATCATAAGTATTGAGAACCCATTTGTGTTAAAGACTGAATGCGTTGTTTTTATTATTATTATTATTTTATTTATTTATTTTAATTTTTTAGACAACAAAGGACTACTTAGTCAAGTTTATAGAGGTTTTTCTTCTTTTTGTCAGCCCAATACCGTTTCATCCTTTCTGAGCGCAATTTTCTTTCTGCTTCTGCAATCACTCTTCCAATTCTCTGCTTGTTGATTTTTGTCTGTAGTCTAGTGTGTTTATCTTTCAATATTTTGAGTGTATTGGTTTTGTATTTTAAATCTTCTGTTGTAATATACAACTCTCTCATGTCTTTTTTAAGTTCTGTGATCCATCTAATATTACTCTTACGCTTCCATATTTTTTCTATTATTTTTCTCCTGATTCTATTTCCTGGTGACCGTATGAGATGGCCTAAGAATGATATTCGTTTGTTTTTAATTGTGCTAGTCACAGGTTCTATTTCTTTATAAACTATCTCATTGAAAGCTAGTCTCCAGACTCCGTTTACTTGATAATTTTTATTTTAACAGGTCCTCTCTATTCTCGTTTCTAACTTGAGTACTCTATCTATTGCAACTGTGTTTGTTGTTTTGAATAATGGTTCACTTGCATATGTAATTTGTGGCTATGTGACTGTTTTGTAGTGTTTCAATTTGGTTGCCATTGAGAGACACTTTTTATTATATGTATTCTTGGTAACATGCTGTGTTGTAACCAGTTTATCCTATTTTGCCATGCTGGTTTCCCATTCAGGTTATATGTGATTATTTCACCTAAATAATTTAAATTTTCTACAATTTTTTTATCTTCGTCTCCCAGCTTAATTTTGTTTACAAGCGGAATTTGAGTTAGCATAATTTCTGTTTTTTCAAATAAACTTTTCAAACCAATATTTTGAGCTATTTCCTGTAAAGATTTTATTTGTTGTTTTGTTTCTTGAATATCATTGGCCAGAAGAGCTAGATCATCAGCAAATCCTAGACGGTTCAAATGTTTTATTAATACATATCATTAATTTTCTGTTTCAGTCATTGATTTTGGAAATTCCCAGATCAACACCTGTGAGAAACAAGAAAGTATTGTGGCATATTGAAAATAAGGAGAACATCTCTGAAAAACCTCAGTCTATTGTGGATCCATCATGGGAGTATATAGACCCTACTCCAGACATCCATGCAATGTTTATTCAGTTCAATAAACGCTTCTTCTGGAAAACTTTGGATGCAGTTGAACTGAAGTGGAGCCCCAGAATGACATCGTAAGAAATTATAAGAACATGGTTATTGTATTGGAAATGTACTGTTGTGAAATTAATAGTGCAGGGAAAATGAAATACAGTATCTGATCAAAAACATCCAGATACTCCTCTGTACACATAAACTAAAACCTAATGTCACTGTGATCACCGTGGCCAAGGTCTCAGTGTTGCGTAGTGCTACCAGATACTTGCAGAATGGGTGGAACAAGGGAGCTTAGTGACTTCAGACATGGAATACTATATAATCTCAAGTACTGCCCGCCCCTGAATAAGACCCGCACCCTGTATTTTAAGGATAAAATAAATAAAAAAAGTTTCACAAAAATTTATTTACAATATTTGCTACAGAACAAAATGTAATTTCACTATGTATGTTTCAAGAATTTAAAATAGTTTCAGACAGTTTTGAAGTGTCCTTAAAATAATACCCAACAAATTATTTAAAACAAACACAGAAAAAGTTAAGTCACAGAACGGTAGTCAATACTTCATCATCAGAAATACCAACTTCAGAGCTTTCACTATCACTTTCCTACACATCGTCGTCTTCGCTGCCATTCATAGCATCAGAAATACTGCATTTCTGGACGAGGACACCAGAACATACATACCTGCAAACCCTTCAGATTTACCCGGAACTTTCCGGTTTTTTTTAACTCGTCTTCAGATTTTCCCATTTATTTTTACTTCTTCCTATTTTTGACCAATATAACTTCCAGTATGGGCAATACTCTTCCCCTAGGATAAAGGATGAATTCTTATGTGCTTGTGTAAGTTATGAAACTTCATTTTGAAGCTTATTTAATTGATGCTTTATTTCACTAGTGTTTTCTCCATCGCCTTTGTGTATCGTGTTTCCCGCTCACCACAGCAGCATGTACGCTTTATACAGCTGGGGATTCGGGACGGCAATCGTCCTGCTAGCAACACAGTTAATCGGGATGAAAGACTTAGTTTGTTGTGTTGTTCGCGTGCTGTTAACATCGTTTCTGTGCATACTTTCATCAGATTTGTAGGCCCCCCCATCAAAGTCGTATGTTAATGTATGGGACAGAGATACCTATGAATTTCCGTTCATTTTACTGTCTGATAAAAGGAACTATTATTCATTTTGTTGCGTATGTCTGTGCGGCATAAATATTATTATTCGTATGTGATATAAATGAGAATGATTAGGTATATTTTCTTGTAACCATTTTTGTTTTAGTTTAAGATTCTAAATTTAATGGCCAATTTGCATTGTAACTGTAGATATGTATGCCTTTTATCCTGACCTTTTTTTCACCTAGACCGTGGTGGAATATATGTGATCAAGTCCAAGAATTAAAAAAATCTTCCTATTTTTGATTTCTAAAAGTTGGCAGGTATGCCAGAGATACGATCCCATGCCATCTTTACCCACGAACAAAGCAGTTGAACTTTCAGGCGCTTAATACTGTGGCCAGAGATGGGACAGCTGTGGGGAAATGATCCAAGCCTCTTTAATTATTGTGTTGGAAAAAGTTCATTTGTTTAAAAAAAATTGTTGTATAAAATATCTCCTTCGAAAAATTGAACTTTGGACTTATGAACATTTTAAAAATTATTTGTATAAGATATCTGTTTTGGAAGAATCAGATTTATGGAATTACAAGGAATTAGGTTTTAAAAAAATTTGTGTTTAAATTATCATGTAGCTGTATGTTTTGAAATGATATACTTATGAGGCAGCGTGTACTTACACGTGCCATTTTTAGAAGCATATTTCAAGTCGCTTCCTGTTACACAAAATAATTTTCTGGATCATCAAGAATGTAGAGACCTTATTGGTCAGAATAACAGATGTTGTTATGGTGAATGTGAAAGTCGGGAGTAAAATTCTATTGCCTGATTGGTCACCTCGGTAGTTGCACCATTTCCGGCTTCTCGCTCTTTCGTGGGAGCGAAGCTTGTATCGGGGTCTTTCGCTTCTGACCAGCCTAGAGGGCGGACGCGCTCCTGCTTCCGTCCCATCATGGGATACCTGTCTCGGGGTAAACACTATTTCTTCTTGGTTCTTCGGAAATTAGTTTAACTTTAAATGTAAATTTTTCTTTTGCGTAGGAGTTTACCCCTCTGAATTCATATTTGCCATTTAATTATCGAAATGACTTACCTCTTCAGCTAAGCATTCACATTTTAATTTTGGAGGCAATTCCCTTTTCCTTTTGTTAAGACAACTTGTAAATAACATGTATTCACTTTTCCTTTTGTTAAAAGAAAACTTTGTAATTAACATGTCATTACTTTTCCTCGGATTTGCCTCCGGTAATTCTGCGTCGGTAACACATGCCAAAAATCTGTGTTCCTTGCTGGAAGCCTTTTAGGTAAGGTTACAAGGTTGCGGTGTCTTTGTTGAGTTTTAATTTCTTTCTTTTCTCTCAAGTTAGTAATAAGGGATTCATCCTTTTATAAACAGGTAAAGTTCCTTCTATTTTCCTTTTATTTTCAGTGTAATTTGAAGTTGTCATCGTATGTAGTGCATATCTTCGGATGCAGTACAAATTTACATCCATTTGTAAATTTGTTAATTTCTGATATTCTTGTTTTGTTTTAATTTTGTTCATCTCTTTTGATCTTGGTTTTGTTCGTTTATTAAATGAAGAGTTTGAGGGTGATTACCGTTTACATTTCTTTCCCACAACGCATACGTAACCATCCACCTCTTAGGATTCCATGCCGCTTCCCACGTCCTTTCATAGCTGTCAATTTTGCCAACCTGTTTATGTTGTTTTGAGTCTGTCATACTTGCATGCCTTCTAAAGTTTTTGCTTTGCGTTTAAAATTCATAAATTTTTAAGTTTATTATTATTATTATGTTTTAATTATTTTGGTGTAACCTGTAACAAGGTTACAAATACGACCAGTGAGATCAGCCGTCACCCACTTGGTATACAGCTGTTTCAAGGCTGCTTTAAACGGACGTTTTACACAGACATCCAATGGCTTTAACATTGGTGTCAATCTACCCAGAATGATTGCTAGATCCGTTTTTGCGTCCGTGGTTTGGTTCTTCACAGCTTCTGTTGTGTGACCGCAGTAGCTGTCCATAACAAGCAAGCTTTGCCTTCCATACAATGCACCAGGCTGATGTTGCCAAACACATTTCAGCTAGTCTTCCACTGGTAGACTGTCATTCCAACCGGAGTCCTGAGTTCTGACGATAATACCAGCAAGTAGGTTTTCTTTCGGAAGTGTCTCTCTTCAAGACAACGTACAGTGGAAGTTTAGTTCCATCAAGAAGTATACATAGCAGTACTGTACACCTGGTTTTCATTACCACCTGTTCTGATGGTTACATTTTTTTGACCTCTTAACATTCACAGTACTGTCCAATGGCATTTCAAAATAGATGGGCGTCCAATCTGCATTTCCAATTTGGGAAGGCAGATACAATTTTTTTTTTTCGCAATAGACTTATATGGCTCTGGAAGGAAAACAGTTTGTCTTCATAGGCAGTAGAAACTCGCTGTGAAATTGTGTTAAGTCTTCTAATGCTCAATCCATTCTTTTATAGAAATTTCTGATCCACCCTTGACTTGCTTTAAAGTCTGGTGTCAAAAGTTCTTTCTCAATTTCTAATGGTTTTAATTGGCACATTTAGGTAGACATGCCGTATCCCAATTCCCGCCTTTCTGTTACGTATTTGGACAGAATCCTTTCATTTTCAGGAAACTGTGCACTCTGCCCGCAGAAAACTCTACGATCACCTCTACTGTTTAAAAGAAAAATCTTTCTTCTTTCTCCAATCTCGAATACAAGATTCATCTATGTCATATTTCCTTCCGGTAAAAGTGTGTTTGGGGTTGGGGGTGCACGCGCTGAGAAGCTCGTGTGCCACGTCACGGCGACCATGAGTGTGCCAATGTTTGATTTCCGAGTTGTTCCATACTCGGAAGTAATTTTACTTAGCCTATAAACTACAGTCGACTTTTAGGAAAGTTTTACACATATTTATATTACAGAACAAATCTCCATTATCACATGAAATACATAAGAGAGAACAATACGTTACATGCGTGTCCACTCATTATTTTCAAACAGCTGCAGTCGGAAGACATGGTTGAATCCAGTACCACCCTTCAAACTAAAATACACTAAAAAAGGTAACATTTCCTAAGATGCGTGAAATATTGCACCGCGAAATGAAAGGCTTGAATAAGACCCACATACAATTTTTAGAAGCTATATTTTTGACAAAAAGTGCGGGTGGTATTTGGGATGATACAGTAATTATTGATTGCTACATCAGTCGGCAATTGATCAGGGTCAATTCCACTCTTCTCATGTTGCCCAAATCGACTGTCAGGGATGTGATTATGAAGTGGAAACTGGAAGAGACGACCACAGCTGAGTAGGCCACAGGTGTTGACCAACATCTGTGAATTCCACAATGCCACTTAACCTCGACTGTGCGGTGGGAGGTGCAGGAACTGGGGTTCAAGGCTCTGGCACCCACCCATAAACTGTCTTGCGAACTAATGTCCAATACTGTGCAGTATAACAGAGGAACACTTACAAGGAGACCCTCAGTTGTTCTGCTCACCAAATTTACTGATACTTCCTTCATGTATTAATGGCAGATATTACATACAACAAAATGTGTAAGGAATAAAGCGTACCTCTCTACCATTCACAAGAAATTAACAGTTAAAATTTGCAAAGTAAGTGGTATGAGGCCGTTCTGTTGTTATATTCCTATAGCCAGCTCTCTAGCTGTAGTCTAGTGGTAGCATTCTTGCCTATAGACCTGAAGATTTGCTGCACTGGGATCTCTCCCCAGTCGTGGAAGAAATTTTTGCTTACAGTTCATGTATTTCTTTGTAGTTGGATCATAATTTTTCTTTAATGTACTGGTACTATATTGAAACACACAGTTCACGAAATAAAGATACTGTGTATCATAGATTTGTTAGATTGACTTATTATTAACTTAATTACAGTACATTAATTAATCATTACATTTCATTATAAAATATGACATCAAAATTTAACCATTAATAGAAAATACCACTTTCTTGGAGTATTTTCAAGGAAAATAGTATCCTTTATATCTATATAATAGATTTATCTGTATAATATGTTTCATAAGGTTTATACTTTGTTTCAGATCTTCGTTAATTATTTCATCATTTTTTAATTTCTGCTGCAAGTGAAAATATCTTATGAATACAGTTGCTTGAATTTTTAATTTTTGTGTGTTAACACAGTTAAGTCATTTAATAGGACAACCCTTCAATAAAGTAGAAATTTAGAGTTCCGTTTCTATGAGTTTTGACTTGACAGTTAACCGGAAGTTAGACATTGGTGCCAAATTATGAGAACAAACAACTGATTCACGAAACACAACACAGACGGAAATATATATACTCAAATATAAGTCCAGAATCAATTATTCTTTGTAGCAACATGCATAACTCACATAAGATTAACAATAACACACAATACATTTAGGATAAGGCTATAAGATAAAAATAGACCAATGCTCGAACAGATAAAACATGAGAAAATAAAATGAAACTTCTACTGAGAGATTCAGTTTGGGTAAGGAAGGAAAAGACCTTACAAAGGAAATACACCACTCATTTCTGAGTCACTACCGGCGTTGTCATCATCTGTTAGGGTTTTACTCTTGCTTGACCTTAACGAGATAATACAGTCTTCAACATAATTGTCTGTGATACTTTCCCACTCCCAAGCTGCACTTATCTTGGATTGTGTCTCACAACCTTGCTGCAGTCTTCTGCACTTACGTGGCCTGCGGCTTCCCAGAGAAGTCTTTTAACTTCCGAAACTGTGAAGAGCCGGTTATTCGCAGCTACATAATCCTTCACTTGGGCCCAGATCAGTTCTATGGTGTTAAAATGGCAATGGCATGGTGGAAGGCGAAGAACTTTATGTCCATGTCTCCTGGCTATTTCATCCAGCACATAAACTGGGTACTAGGGCGTGTTGTGTTTCACAAGTTGCATGAGATCCCCTCTTCCTCATGTAATCACGAACGGAAATATTGTGTTCCTTCAAGCACTCAATCAACTAATTATTTCTAGCCGTCATTGTTGTTGCTTTGTCAAGAATGACCGAATAAACTGACAAATACCGTGAAAAGAATTGATCACAATATAACGCACAGCTGATAGCACGTAGTTACAGTAAACAACAGATAGACAACACTGGTAACCAGAACTAGTCTAATGCACTCTGTCGGAGCGATCGGCTGCCTATGATTGGCTGTTTATTAATTCATTTAGCCTCCACCAAAAGGCAGCGCTCAAATGTCAAGTCCAAACTCATAAGTACTGAACTATAAAAAAGAAACTATATCCAATACCATGATTCGAAGCAGCCACATTATAGGTACTAGCATGAGCACCATGTATAAATCATAAAATAGGTACAGTACCATGTCTTACTTGAATTTGTATCACTGTTTTCTCATAACTGGTGAAGAGGTACACTATATTACTTAACCCATTGAACTCGGATGACGAGGCATGCCAGCTTGCGAGCACGTGGCCTAAAACTCGGGTGACGAGCTGGGCCCGTGTGTTGTCAATGCTCAGTTATCTTTCTATAGTCCACCCAGTTTGTAACAGATGGCTTTTCTGTTAAGATTTTCATAAATCTATTAAAGAAACTATTTAAAATAGTTTGTGTTGGGTTCACCTTGTCAATACACTTTTAATAATTGAAAATTATTTATTCATAAAAGTTTCAGGAACTTTCTGCATTCCCTTCATCAGTGAAGTCCAAAGAATGAAAGCAATATAAAACTATCTTTTGTTCAGCCCACAATTTAAAGATGTATTATTATTATTATTATTATTATTATTATTATTATTTTAATCGCCTCTGATTAATTCTTCTGGCCCGGGGACTGGGTGTTTGTTTGTGTTCCAACACTTTCCTCTTCATATTCACACAATGCACTACACTACCAACACCACAGAAACACGCAATAGTGATTACATCCCTCCATATAGGGTTGGCATTAGGAAGGGCATCCGTCCGTAAAACAGGGCCAAATCCACATGTGCGACACAGTTCGCACCCACGACCCCACAGGTGTGGGAAAAGCTGTAGAAAAAGAAGAGGAGGATGATTGCCTCTTAAAACAATGACCTTGATAATACCCACTAACACTCTTCGCATTAGTATTCACTACTGCAGACACTAACATCGTTCAAGTCGATTTGCAAAAAAATGACTAACCTATTGCTCGACTATATAAAGACGATGCCCTAAGCCTGTCGTTGAGCCTATGTAGTGTCTACACATCCTTAAATTAATGTAATACACACAGCATTCTAAATCTATCGTTGAGCCAAAGTTGGGATATTTACACATCATTTATACTGTCAGGCGAAATCGAAACTTCAAACACAATCCCGGATCTTTAAATCAAATCCTTGTTGAAACTCTTAACACAATAAAATGAAACTCCCCACAGCTGAACTCGAATTTGGAAATATAACTATGTCCATTTCTTACAATAAATGTGAAATTGAAATTAAACAACGTCCGGCTACTTTAATCCATGACTCTAAACAATTTCAACACATGGAAAGTTACTTCACTGGATAGTTCACGACAATACATGTTTGGAACTTAGAGATGAAAGGCCGTTTGGAGCCTCACACTAGAGTTATGCTGCGGATTCCGTGATGGTGGTGATTACTATTATTAGCGATATTACGTAAAATTATACTAGTGTTGAATTTATTTTTATTTACCAAACTTCACTGCATGTGTGAACTTCTTGATGTACACCAAAACAAAACAAAAAAATCCAGTCAATTTAGGAAACTTTAAATTAACATATTACTCTGCTATTTAGTAGTGACATTTTCTGATCAATTCCCCAAATTCATGCACTAGCTGTTTCAAGTTTTGTATAATAGATAGCGTTCCTTAAGGCACTTCATTTAAATGCACGGGGATGAGGTGTACCTCCCGGTACAATTATTATTATTATTATTATTATTATTATTATTATTATTATTATTATTATTATTATTATTATTATTATTATTATTATTATTATTATTATTATTATTATTATTATTATTGTTGTTGTTGTTGTTCTTGTTGTTATTTATTTGATATTTGACTTTATCACGCTCACCACAACTATTTTATCGTGATCATATTTGTAACTTTTATCAGCCTGAATATTATTTCATTGATTTTTAGTACAATATTTAAACTTCTCTTTTTACTGTTTCTTAACGAAATTTTAAACACATATAAGAGTTTCACACACTGACATGAACAATAGACACTTCGCCTGAACATTATAATATACTTAAATTTACACATGCAACATAGCAATTTAATGGGACAAGCATTTACAATCTGTCTACAAAACATATTAAAAATAGACAGACCTTGTAACAGCGTCATCTTAGGGCTTCTGGCTCCATTTTAGCCAGCTTGTTCAGAATTAGCCACTCTTGGCACAACCTGACATCTTTGTGCATTTCAAATCAAAAATTCTGGCTGTTCATTGCCCTGTATCAAGGCGAAGCAAACGATTTGTACTAACCTTTTGTGTTTGATAGATGAAAAACTTTACCAATAACCAGACGTTCAATGAAACTTTTGTATGCTACTGACACTCATACTATCATTTTCAGCTTAATAGGGTGTGCTATTTTAATGTTTTATATATAACTTGTATATATCATATTTTATATAATATTTTTTATATTTTAATTTTGAATGTTTCTAATGTCCTTGTCATATTTTTAATTTATCTTGTGTAAAATCGGCTGAAGATGTCCACAATAATGGACGAAACATGTCCCGATAATTATTCATGTTGACTTGAAGAATAAAAACAAAATATCAGTATTGTAAAGATGGAGTTTTTGATTGACTATCTCACAATATTGTGCTTGTTTATTTCACATTTTAGTTTTTCAGAATATTACCATTTAAAATCACATATGTAGTTTTCAGTGATTTAAAGAATGTTCTAATCTTATGTTTTTAAATATGATTCATCACCTACAGTCTTGATTTCATGGTTTTTAGTTGTCTTTATAATGATTTCTTGTTGGTAGATGTGCTGGAGTTTGCAGTTACGAGGGGAAAGGAAGTCTCTGTTCCATCCGTTTGAGTCTTCCGCTTCTTAAACTTCGACCACGGAAGGATTTAGTCGAGACTCTTTTGGTAAGAAAAGTTCTTCATTCATAAAAATTCCTAGCAGTAGGTTAGCTGAGAAAATCTGTATTTTAAATGTTAGGTTATAATAGTCCTTGGACTGGTCTGATGCAGTCCTTCACCCTCCCATGTTCCACCCTCCACCATGGTTTTAAAGGATCCCTGGCAGCTTGTGCTGTTGCAGAACCTTGTTGAAAATAAACATCCTTTCGTTCACAGACAGCTGTTCGTAGAACGGTGGAAATATTCGTGTGCAATACCCCTCTTCATAAACACTATCATAAAATAGCATGGACCGTATTATTGTTCATACAATTGCCGCATACCCTGCACCAGTGTCAATTTCTAGAGCATCACTGAAGCAAGTTTGTAACTATGGTCAGTCGATCGATCGTCATTGATCTGGTTTTGGGGCTGTCACCAAGGTGGCAGATTCCCTATCAGTTGTTTACCTATCCTTTTCTTGAACGTTTTCAAATAAGTTGGAAATTTATCTGACATTTCCCTTAATAAATTATTCCAATCCCTTACTCATCCTATAAATTAATATTTGCCCCAATTTGTCCTTTTAAATTCTCACTTTATCTTTACGTACCTGCCAACCCTTCCGATTTACCCAGAAACTTTCTCTTTTTTAACTTGTCTTCTGATTTTCCAATTTATTTTTACTTCTTCTTATTTTTGACCAATATAACCTCTAGTATGGTCAATACTCTTGCCCTAGGATATTTCTTATGTGCTTGTGTAATTTTCAAGCGTATTTATTTGATGCTCTATTTGGCGATTGTATTGTGTTTCCCGCACGTTACAGCAGCCTGTGTGCTTTACAGCTGGGAATCCGGGCGGAAATTGTCCTATAAGCGAGATAGGCTAGCGTGCGCTAGCGACTCCATTAATCAGGATGAAAGAATGAGTTTGTTACTTTGTTATTGTGTGGTTCGCGCGCTGTTAACATTGTTTCTCTGCGTAGTTCCGTTGGAGTTGTAGTCTAAGTGTTTTTTCTTGCGGTTCTGTGCGCTTCTCCCCTGTTGAAGTCGTGTGTTAATAATGTATAAGACATATTGATCTGTTTTGTAAGTGGTAGTTTTGCGTATTTCACTGCATTTGTGTTCAGTCTTAGTTCATAATTAATGACTTGAATGTATTTCAGAGAGTTGTCTCGGTGACAGTTTCTGGTATTTTTTTCTTCATATTATGGCCACAAAACGTATGAAATTGAATTTCCTTTAATTTTATAGTCAAATAAAAGGAACTATTAAGCATTTTCTTCAGTGTTCATTACATTTTCTTGTAACCATTTATGTTTTCTTAGTTTAAGATTTTAAATTTAATGGTCAGTTTGTATTGTAACTGTAGATATGTATGCCTTTTATCTTGTCTTTTTTTTTCATAGAGAACTGTGGCACAATATACGTGATCAAATCCAAGAATTAAAATATCTTCCTATTTTTTATTTCTAGAAGTTGGCAGGTATGTTTTCATATTATTATCCTCCTTACTTTTAATAGAAGCCGGCCCCGTGGTATAGGGGTAGCGTGCGTGCCTCTCGGCCAGAGGCCCCGGGTTCGATTCCCGGCCAGGTCAGGGATTTTTCTCTCTACCTGAGGGCTGGTTGAAGGTCCACTCAGCCTACATGATTAGAATTGAGGAGCTATCTGAACTGAGCTCAATAGCTGCAGTTCCTTAATTGCGGCCAGTGTCCAGTATTCGGGAGATAGTGGGTTCGAACCCCACTGTCAGCAGCCTTCCCCATTTTCACACCAGGCAGGTGATGGGGCTGTACCTTAATTAAGGCCACGACCGATTCCTTCCCACTCCTAGTTCCTTCCTGTCTCATCGCCGCCATAAGACCTGTGTCAGTGCGACGTAAAGCCACTAGCAAAAAAAACAGGAGCTGTCTGAGGGCAAGATGGTGGCCCCAGTCTCGAAAGCCTAGAATAACGGCCGAGAGGATGCGTCGTGCTGACCACATGGCCCTTCGTAATCTGTAGGCCCTCGGGCTGAGCAGCGGTCGCTGGGCAGGCCAAAGCCCTTTCAACGGCGTTAACTGCCGTGGGGTTTGGTTTGGTTTACTTTTAGTAGCTCTACTCGAGCTTATTTATCTACTATTGTCATTCCACACCGTCTCTCCACCGACAGCTCGGACCATACCACTTAGCCGCGAATCTCGTCTCCTTACTCCCAAGTCTCCCCAGCCTAAAGCTTGCAACATTTTTGTAACACTATTCTTTGTCAGAAATCACCAAGGACAAATCATGCTGCTTTCCTTTCTATCTTTTGCAGTTCTCGTGTCAAGTAGTCCTGGGTGTGGGTCCCATACACCAGAACGATACTCTATTTGGGATCTTACTCATATGCCCTCTCCTTTACATCCTTTCTGCAACCCCAAAATGCCATCATAACCCTGTGAGGAGATCTGTAACCTTTCTTTATAACCTCGTTAATGTGATTACTCCAATGAAGATTATTTCTTATATTAACACGTAGGCACATTCAGTGATCCCCTTTTTCTTACATTAACACATAGGCACATTCAGTGATCCCCATGCAGTATTGTCACCCCGTCAACACAGTAACAAAGAACTAATATCACGGTAAGGTGAATAATGCTCATTTGTAAACCAAATATTTAGATGATTTACTTCTTTTTTATGTTGTATTGATTATATTATTCAGGCCAGTGATCTAGATGTTAGACCCTTTAAACAACAGTTATCATATTATTCCAGCATGGTCAGTAAAACTGAAACTAGCAGTACTGCACCAATAAAATAGCAGCTGGTCAGTACATATACTTATTGTCACAAGTAATTTCTCTTTATTACTGAATCATCAGATTGTTCAAGTTTTGATCATTTGTCACAGGCACCTGATTTTTTTTGTGTATCCTGATGATTCCTGATTTAATGAAAATTACAAAGTATCTAATCTAAAATACTTCTCTGGTTCCAGCACGAGATGATCCATGCCTTCTTGTTTATCACTGATAACGACAGAGATAGAGATGGTCACGGTCCACAGTTTCGCAAACATATGGACAGGATAAACAAAGAAGCCGGGACTAATATCACGGTAAGATGAATATTGTTCATTTTTTAAGAAGGTATTTTTCAAAGATGTGCTTCTATGTTGTATTGATTGTATTATTAAAGTTTGTCACCAAACAGTTAAGCTGGAAATTGAGGGAGATTTAAATAAAATAGGAAAAGTTAGAAAAGAGCGTAAAAGAGTTGCACAGGTTGGTGGCCATAATTCTGTACATGCAATGATTTGAGGGAGCATTCCATCTTTAGCATGTGTTTTTCATCTTGATATATCTATGTAAGTAAAATTATAATATTGCCCTTATACTTCATATTATTACCCCATACTTCATTTTTATTCTTCTGAATGTACCCACAAAGAACAGTGTGTGGTTTGAGAAGGAACTTGAGGGCAAAAGATCAAGAGGTTGGTCAAGGAAGAGATCGGCTGATCAAATTTAGCTGGGCAAGGTCTGGATTTGCAGCAAGTTTTGGGAGAAGGTACCTACATGGACAGAAATAAGTGGAGAGTGCTCATTAACCGCACCCAGGAAACTCGAGTTGGTTCAAGATGATGATTTTCATCTCAGATCAGGAACACAAAAATTGAAAGTTGATTCAGTTCAATTTTTGTCTGTCACTCTGTTATGACATCATGAGAAAATAATGAATCATTTATTCTGAAAAAGAAATTACCGGTTTTCTCTAAATCCAAGACAATGCAAGATGACCCCCACTTTTTCCTTCAAAAAAATTAAGTCATGCTTAAAAAGTGCTTTGTAAAATCACATGAATGCCTTTCTTTTACTGTACGCATGATTAGACTGTCTTTGTCTTCACACCAACGCCAAACATTGGCTTAAGTTATGCAGTAAATTTTTTTGCGGCTGCACAATTTTTCTTTATTTCCATGGGGTTAATGACCATTAACATAAAGAACTGGCATCATAATATCAAAGAGAACCCATTGAAAATTAGCCGGCAATGCCTGTTCGACGCGTCTCTACAGTACCAATATAAATGGTGTATTATTGGCCATTATAAATCTTCCAGCTAACTCATTCCTGGTTGCCAGCGTTTCGCCTCCGTGTGCTATGTTGGGCTCATCAGTTGGTACATAACGCGCACACACACAACTTTAGGGGCTGAAAAACAACTGCGTGGTTACAGTGGTAGCTGCCAGTGGTGTTCATTGCTGTTAGATCGTGAATGCAATACGACCCTTGAATTTTTACATAAGATTCTGAGAAGAAAACTTTGTCTTGGATTCAGAGAAATAGGTATATTACAGAACCATTTGAAAATTTGAAAGTGGTTTCTGTGGTGCTGCAAATACTTTGAGACGATCAATAACAAAGTTATTCAGGGAAATGGTGAGAAACTGGCTCTGTTTTAAAGAAAAAAAGAGAAAGACTTACAGATCTTCAAGCAAGAATGGGGTGTCAGCCCAGTGAAATCTTCAAGCCAATTGGAGCAGGAGTGTGATTTCACAAAGATAGGATTACTGGATCAAAATGTTACACTTTTATCCTTGCAGAGTGTATGTGGTTCATTAGTTAAACACCACAGGGTACAGTTGTCTGCTTAAATTTTAAATTTTTTGGTGGATGCTGCAATCTGGCCATGGTACTGTTGATCCTTCTCTCTTAATTACGTTGAACAAAGCTTATTTCCATTAGTGGGTATGTGAATCCTCGGAATTCAAGCCATTGGAACAATGACAGTCCTAAAATATAGGAACTTCTTGTGTTGTTTCGGGTTGTCGAATCCACCCCGATTACTTCCCACGTTTGGGAATACTCAGTATACCGTATTTACGCGAATAATCCCCACCACCGAATAATCCCCGCACCCTAACTTTAGGAAGGCTGATTTTGAAAAAAATGCCAACATTGACTCAAATAAAACTCGCACCCCAATTTCGTGCCTCATTTAAAAAAAAATATATGCGGGTATTATTCGCGTAAATACGGTATATACTGGAAAGAAACAACTTGAGGAATGAAATATGTGTATAAGAAACTGATAGAGAGCAGTGACTTGCCTTGTAATTGCACGTGAATAGAATGCATATAAAAGAAACAGTTGGGTCCAAATTGTTTGGCTGCAGAGGCAGACAAAATAAGGAATGGTGGAGATCATCATTGGCTAGTACATGCTGCTGTGAAGTAAAAGGAGGGGAGAAATTGGAAAAATAAGAGAATAAGAGAGGTGGGCTTATTGAATGTTAAGGCCAGGTGTTTCCATGAACCTGAACACCAGTTGATGATCAGCTTTCGAAATATCTGAGGGCAAGAAGATGGGAAGTTCAATGTAAATATTTTAGGCTTTTAACTGTGAAACAACCATCAAAAGTGGTTTGAAGGAGCTAAATGAGAACAAGATGATCATATTACAGGTTTTACAAGGTAGTATACAGTGGCTTGTGTTGGTAGTTGAACTGGGCAGTCTGCATTGAAGCTGTTTGATGCTGAAGTGGAGTCATGTTGACCTTGTATGTGATAAGACCTGTTTTTGATGTTGCTGGTGAAAGTTGTGCAGGATATATGTAGACGACAGGTCTTGCAGCGGTTATATTTCACAGGGGAAAGAGCCAGAAAGGGGTGGGTACCTGAATGTGACTCTAGGGCATTTTGGAAGATGATTTTGGGTGTGAGGTGAGGATGAGAGAACTTGTTTTAAAATACCGGTATGATGTTTTGTGCAGACCAGGATGATGTGCGATTATGAAGGGTACTGACTGGGTTTGGTTGCTTGAAGAGTCTAGGGATAGGGTCCATTGCTCAGGAAATCTGGTGGTCAACCAATTAAGTGGAATAACCCGTTGTTGTAGAGGCCTTCCTCAGGTTGTCGCAGGAAGCACAAGCTTTAGGAGTTGAACAAATCCATTTGCTGCAGGTGGCAAGACCTGAAGTTAAGAATATTCTATTAACTCGGTTAGGTCCCCTTTATCACGTTTCAAGGGTAACAGTGATAATACTGTAGCAAAATTAAAAATTTCAATTCTCTCTGAAAGTACATAATTTTGTTGTTTGATTTCCATGTTTTAAGTTTAATATTGATTATTTAAACTTTATAGCAAGTATTGACATATTGTTAGCACCCAGCTTCAAATATAGTACAGTTCTCTTATCTATGATTTTTCTAAAAGTCTAACACAATCTTTAATTCATGCTTCTATAGACCATTTGCACATATTTGCCGCACCCTATTTTCAAGGTGGTAAATTTGAGGGGGAAATATTTTTCATGGAATTTCATGTAACTAGGAAAGCAGAAGTTAAAGTACCAAGAGACATTTTAACGTTGCAAATTCTAAGCTTGCGTTGTATCAGACCAAGATGATGGTACTAAACAAAGGCATTGAAGAGTAGTTGAACATTCTTTTCTTCATCAGTATCAGAGTTAACTGGTCACTTTCAGCAAAACAGGGATCATGTAAGAGAGAGTTCTACTTCCCGATACATACTAGAAGAAATTCCTCATATTTGAGTCATGTCCTAAGGTTAGAGAGGACGCATGACTACAACGTGGTCAGTTGGAAAAATGAATGAAATTCCAATTTTCTTTGACTTTACTTTTTGTCCATCCAAAACATAGCTATATTGACTACCTTCTTGACATTATCTTCCTACATGAAGGGTTGGCCTAGATTTAGACAAGTCAGTAAATGCTGAGAGTCCTGCATTATTCCATAGGGGTGTCCCATCACTGTGCTTTAGCTTTGTGTTTTGAAATCCCTGAGCTGGTTTAAAGAATTTTCACACTGCAAAAGACAAATTGTGTCCTGGTAAGAGTTCTTCCTTTAGAGTAATCGTGGCAAACTTGTTCTCAGCTCTCCATTTCTGAAGCCTTCTAACTTCCCTGCTTCCTGCAATAGGTGTTCTTTCCAGGAAGCTATTACTGGATAGGTCTAAGTCTGGTTGACTGTGGCCATACAGTGGGTGCCCAGTGTCTGACTCTTTTTTTCTTCCTTTCTGCATCCGCAGTAGCTTCTCTTCTTATCTTGGGTGGTGCAATGTCAGTAAGAAGGAACAGATGGTGGACAGAGGCTGCCCCGGATGACTTGAACTATTTGAATGTGTACTATGTCAGCCGACACACCCCATACAGGGGCAGCGTACTTTGCTACAGTGAAACAGAGTGCTAAGGCTGATGTTCTGATTAATGCAGATTGCTTTCCCCATATTTTCCCAGTAGACATGCTGGGTGAAACTACAGTGAACTAGGCAGGTGATCAGACAGTGTCAGGGCAAACTATGCTAGGTATAACTGCAAATAGACACAAATTACCGCCACATGTCATTTTCAAAGGGAAAACGACAAAGGAAACTCTGCCTTCAGGAATTTTTTGTGAGTAGTCCATTCTTTCATTGGTGATATGTGCTGCTTGCAGACAGTTTTCATGCTCATTTTATTGAAAATGTGAAAGTGAGATGAGGAAAGAAAAATGTTACGTGGTTGTGATTCCAGGAGAATCTATTTGTATGTTATGACCACTTGATGTCCCCATCAGTCTGCCTTTTGAGGCTCTTCTGCAACATTTCTATTGTAACTGGAGATGTCAACTGGACGATGGAGAAAACCTTTGCTATCACAAATGTATGAGTGGCTGGAACCTCATGCCAGAAGAAATGGATCTCCAAAAGCTTCAAAGTCGCATCCATTTCCAACATGATGGACGGGGCTGCAGACAGCATGGTGGGGCTCACATCATTCGAGAGTGATGAATAGAGCGGCGAACTCTAAATGTAGTCAGCACGCTTGCACAATGGAATACTTTGATTACATATTGTATGTAGCGTGGATTAAGAATACATTTTTAAATTTTAAACCTATTTTATATTTAGACATGATTATCATGTGGGTTTTTGCTGTGTCCAAATACTTTATAGTTATTTTGAAGAGAAACCGCACTCCATTTTCCCCTGCAACTTTAGGCTTTAAAAAATGTGGGGTATACATGTGTAAATACAATATATCCACTTAACAACCTTCTACTAGTTTGTTAAAATGTAATTTGATTGTGATATAAACTGCCTTCAACAATAATTTAATATGTATGGTTGTTTTGTTTAGATATATCATACTTTCCATGCTGAAGTTGAACTGTATCAGCAGCACTGGTGGCGTTGTGATGGGCCATGTCAGAAACAACGACCTTTCTTCGGTACAGTGAAACGTGCTATGAATCGCCCCCCTGGCCCATCTGACTTCTGGTGGGCTAAACACCAAGCCAACTGCGGTGGGAAATTCATCAAAGTTCGTGAGCCAGTGGGCTTCAATAATAAGGCAAAGGAGACGAGCATAAAAGGTATACCTATTTTAATTCTAAATTTTTAGTGCTCTATTGTCATACTGTTGAAACTGGTTAAGATGTTTCTTTCTAGCAAGTATCCCTGGTTATTATGTCATTATTCCAATGTCCCAGTCCATGTCCTATTAAATACATGTTAAGGAAACCTGGATAGCACATTTATGTCACTCTTTAATATGTTTGTAATATTCCCGCCGTAAGAAATTTAAATTAGCGTTCCCGGCCACGCGCGCACAGTGCGTCAGCGGCAACTGGTCTGGGTGAGAATTTGGTAGAGAACTTAATTTCACATAGGAAATTAAAAGTGTTAGTTTAACAGTTCCACCTTTTCAATACAAAATTTTTGCAATTCGGTTTACATTTCAAATGAACCATTTATTTGATACTAGTTTCGACCTAAGGTCAAAGTCATCGTCAGCCAGTAACACAAATTGCGCACCATATGAAAAGGTCCATAAACATTGTAGGTATGTCTTAAAAATATTGTGGTTTGATGCTAAAAGTTAAACGTTGATGATGAAAAATAGTCACAATGGTGATAAAAAGTTTTAAATTATGCATAAAATGCATTAAAATAAGGCACTTAACTGCCTTTGAAGGATTATTCAAGTTGATTAATCTGGATGCTGAAGATTCTTAAAATTTGCGTATCTATCATTGCAAAGTTCTGAGAGCTACAAGTCATTATATGGTAGCAGTGGCATTTAGAAATTAAGTTATGCACATGCAGTGAATAATGTAGAAACATGTTACATTGATGCCGTTCAAAGAGCTTCTAATTTGATGTCCTTAAAAACGGCCCTAGCATATCAACATTCAGTTGCAGGGAGCGTCAGTCTCAAGCGAGTCTTTGACGTGGACGTGCGTTTGTTTGCGTCATGCAACGGTAGCTTGTGTGATGTGTTAATGCTTAATTTTACAATCATAAGTGCATTGTATAACAACGTGCGTAAATTAGACCTACTGTGCTTATGTATACAGCTGACGTGTTGGTGCTTAATTTATGTCCTATTAAATACACGCTAAAGGAACCTGACAGCACATTTACATCACTCTTTAGTACGTTCATAATATTCCCACCAAAAGAAATTTAAAATTAGCGTTCCTGGCCACGTTGCATGCACGATGCACTAGCGACGACTGGGCTGGGTGAAAATTTGGTAGAGAACTTAATTTTACGACCCTAGTAGTGTGTTGGCCTACAGCTGCAGGGAGCGTCAGTCACAAATGATGTGTTTTATAATACCAGTATAAATGGTCTGTCATTGGACATTATAAATTTTCCAGCTAATTCATTCCCGGTTGCCAGCTTTTCGCTGCAGTGTGCTAAGTTGGGTTCGTCATTTGGTAAATAGCACACCCACCAAGACGCGTAGCTGGTGCATACCATGGAGGCCACTGCGTAGGCTACTTCGGCTCATTCGGGACAAATATTTCAGGTTCCCTGTGGGGAATCAACATCTACACTATGTGATCAAAAGTATCTGGACACCTGGCTGAACATGACGTACAAGTTCGTAGCGCCCTCTATCGGTAATGTTGGAATTCAATACGGTGTTGGACCACCTTTAGCCTTGATGCCGGCTTCCACTCTCACAGGTATACCTTCAATCAGGTGCTGGAAGGTTGCTTGAGGAATGGCAGCACATTCTTCACGGAGCGCTGGACTGAGGAGGGGTAGCAATGTTGGTCGGAGAGGCCTGGCATGAAGTCGGCGTTCCAAAACACCCCAAAGGTGCTCTGTAGGATTCAGGTCGGGACTCTGTGCAGGCCAGTCCATGACAGGGATGTTATTGTCATGTAACCACTCCGCCAGTGGCCTTGCATTATGAACAGATGCTGGATCGTGTTGAACGATGCAGTCGCCATCCCCAAAGTGCTCTTCAACAGGGGGAAGCAAGAAGATGCTTAAAACATCAGTGTGGGCCTGTGCTGTGATAGTGCCACGCAAAACAACAAGGGGTGCAAGCCCCCTCCATGCAAAGCACGACTACACCATAACACCACTGCCTCCGAATTTTACTGTTGGCACTACGCACGCTGGCAGGTGACGTTCACCGGGTATTCGCCGTACCCACACCCTGCCATCGGATCGCCACATTGTGTACCGTGATTCGTCACTCCACACAACGTTTTTCCACTGTTCAATCGTCCAATGTTTACGCTTCTTACACCAAGGTGCCGTTTGGCATTGACCTGCGTGATATGTGGCTTATGGGCAGCCACTCGACCATGGAATCAATTTTATCACCTCCCGCCGAACTGTCATAGTACTAGGAGTGGATCCTGATGCAGTTTGGAATTCCTGTGTGATGGTCTGGATAGATGCCTGCCTATTACACTTGACGACCCTCTTCAACTGTCGCCAATCTCTGTCAGTCAACAGACGAGGTCGGCCTGTATACTTTCGTGCTATACGTGTCCCTTTATGTTGCTACTTCACTATCACATCAGAAACAGTGGACCTAGGGATGTTAGTGAGTGTGGAAATCTCGCATACAAACTTCTGACACAAGTGACACCCAATCACGTTCGAAGTCCGTGAGTTCCGCAGAGCGTCCCAATCTGTTCTCTCACGATGTCTAATGACTACTGAGGTCGCAGCTATTGAGTACCTGGCAGTAGGTGGCAACACAATGCACCTAAGGTGAAAAACGTATGTTTTTGGGGGTGTCTGGATACTTTTGATCACGTAGTGTATATCATATGAAGTGTTTTATGACAAAAGGACGGCAGGATCATCTAATGGGCCATATACTTAGACGTGATGTGTTATTGAAGAAAATATTAGAGGTTTCCATAGAGGGAAAAAATTACAGACGACAATTAAGATAGAATACATGGCGCAAATATCAGATGACATGAGATACGACTCCTACTACAAACTGAAAAGGAAAGCAGAGAAGAGTGATGAATGGAGAGCTGCTGCCAACCAGCCTCACAGCTGATGACTGGAGAGAGAGAATTGTGCAACAACGTACATAAATTAGGCCTACTGTACTTACACATAGTGGTTTGTTGGACATTCAGTTATGGAGAAGAAGAAAGATAGACAGTTTGCAAATGATGAAAAATTAGTTTATTGAGAAAGCGGATGCTAATCCGCACATGAAATGTGTACAAATCGCCCAGATGTTGGACATTCCTACGATAACTTTGAGCATAATTGTAAGCAATGTGTATAGTTACCGTGTCTATGTTGGTGTTCTTAAAATGTATTATTTTGTTATTTATTTCATTAATTATAATTGTAAACACTTGTTTCTTTGTTTTTATCGTAATTATTTTTACGTTCAAACCTAACCTTAAATTTAACAGCATAATTGGTTTTCATTCTTTAGCACTTTCCCTTTTTAGGTCGTTTATTTTTTTTGTCACCACAAAAACGTCCTAACCAGTTTAGGCTGTATATGGTGCATTACATTAGACTTCGTTAAATGCTTCGTTGTGGAATTGGTTATGATGTCTATAAATGAAATGCATACATTTGTTTTAGAATTTAACTTTTCTTTGTACTGTGCATTGGGGAAATTTGAAGGAATGATTTATTAAAGAGGATGGAATTTTGTCACAGACAGAGGAAGTCTTTTTGACATATAAAATGTATCCTGTGCCACCAAATGTGACAAATTGAGTTATAACAGTTTTCCATCACCTGTTGCCATAATTTATCTATTGTATGAGTTACAACAAAATTGCGCAGTTCCTAGTGTCTTTAGACAAGGGTTTCTATGGAGGTGACAGTAGTATTTTTCAACATTTGCCACTTGTTTGTGAATGTCAGACATATGTTCGAGTGAAGTCAGTAAATTCCTGGACTGGTCTCTTAAATATTTCAATGTGTTCCCTCGATACTTTTGGCTCTAATCACCCTTACAATAGTCCCCTTTTGAGGCTCTATATAGATTCTAGCACAATCAGAAACATTCCAGAAAGTCATAGACATGGTCTGGGCTTTTTTGGGCTAATGCCATGTCAAGAAAATAAATTGAAATTCTTTACTTTTCACAGAACTTTGCTCCGTGTCTTCAGAAGAAAATCTTGACTGTTCACAAGGAAGAGTTCTCCAATAATGAAGGTTTGAATTTAGCTGTTAGTAATAGGAAGTGATACGTTCATTCATCACCAGATGGCTCACCGTACACTGGCACAGCATGAGCATTCCAAGTGGCAGCTGACAGGACCATCTAGAATGGGTCTGGGAGGGGGGACCTAACAGGTGTACGTACTTTATCAAAGTATGCGTACGTTCATCACCAAATGTTCCATTCCAGGCTTGTGTTAGTGTTAGTGATGGGATGCAACTGGAATTACGAAGAGCCAATGCAAGATGCCGGGGTACCCAATTCCGGAATCGATTCTGAGGAACTTGTAGCACCATCTATGATGCAAATATGTAAACAAGTGCAGCATGAATGTGTTCTGTATTGTGAGTTTTTTTCTTTTTTTTTTTTTCTTTTACAACAACCAGGTCACTCTACAAGCCATGCTTGCTCTCATTTTAGTGTCGTGGAGTTATATACTCTAATGCGACTGTAATTTGATCAGAATATATGATTCTCTCTTTGAAACTAATCGAATTATATGGATTGTCAATAAATCAAAAGTCGTAAGGGGATTATGACATAACATTATACTACTATTTCAGTAAAATACACTTATACTAAAGAGACAACCTTAGCTAGTGTTAAGCAGTGATGAAAACATAGTAATTCTAACTGTCTCTCATAATATTTAGTAGTAAAATGAAATGTGCATTGCAAATTAAATGTAACGGAAGACAGGTACGCTACAAAACAAGTTGTGTACTCATTACAAATATGACTTAATTCTACGGACTTAAGTTTATACCAGCGATATTTGAAAACCACATTAGAAGCAGAATACAGGATAAGCATAAATAACGTTGATTGTTACACCTGGTGTCGAAATGTGTAATGTTATTTCCAGACTACCAGGTTAAATTCTTATTTCATTATTATGTGGCATAATTCATTCATAACAACCAATAAGACATTTAATTTAAATTGGTTTTATCATACCAAACTGTATACTAAAGAAATATCATACCATATTGTATACATAGAAATCCAGAAAACAGGATTTTCCAACAACTAGTGATGAGAAATCTGGAAAAGAAGACATGAGAAATTCAAGAGGATCTCAGAACAGTTGGACTCAAAATTACAGATGCAGAGAACAAGAATAAAAATACCACCATTCTTAAGAATCACAAATTTTCAACTGAAATGATACCCAGAATGCCTGTAGAGATTTCAGACGAATTAAGAACACTGCAATCAGAATGAATGAAGAAGTGTTTTTTTTTTTTTTTTTGCTAGCGGCTTTACGTCGCACCGACACAGATAGGTCTTATGGCGACGATGGGATAGGAAAGGCCTAGGAGTTGGAAGGAAGCGGCCGTGGCCTTAATTAAGGTACAGCCCCAGCATTTGCCTGGTGTGAAAATGGAAAACCACGGAAAACCATCTTCAGGGCTGCCGATAGTGGGATTCGAACCTACTATCTCCCGGATGCAAGCTCACAGCCGCGCGCCTCTACGCGCACGGCCAACTCGCCCGGTGAATGAAGAAGTACCGGGCAGATAAGAAGAATCAAACAGTACAACCTTCAAAGAAAAATTGTACATGGAAGATTCAAGTGGTCTAATGTGGCCAATAAAGATAATAATAATAATAATAATAAATATTGTTAATAATAATAATAATAATAATAATAATAATAATAATAATAATAATACAAAAGAAATGGTAAATATTGCACTTCGAGTTTGCTGCACTTGTATACGGACGACTCACTCTAATGAGTACGCCCAGCACACACTGGTGACGACATAGTGGTACAGATTCCTCGCATGCGACATTGAGTAAATAGTCAATACTATGTGTTAAATTTTTTAAAAATATTTACATTTCACATTTACATTACATCTAGTACATGTTTTAAGAATGTGCACATTCTCTTCTTCAGGTAATTAGGTTAAAATTCATGTATTACAGTAAGACCTAATGAAAATGGATTTTTATGGAGCCAGGTTGATATGAACTTTATATGGTCTGTAAGAAGGAGAGGTAAAAAAAAAAAACTGTAAGTACAAGTATGTAACAAACAAAATGAGAACACAACGCGTAAATAATTATTAAAACTTACCGATGTTATAATACAAGTGCGCAAGGCTGTCATGTGACTGTCAAAGGGATATAAAAGCAACTGCAGTTGTTCGACTGCTGATTGCGGAGTTGCAGTGGGAGGTGCGCGGATGAAAGGAGGGGTGGAGAGTGCCGTCTACATGTTGTTACCGTCATGTTTCCCCCCTTACACGCTTTCCCTCATTCTCTTTTCCCTCTTTCTCGAATATTGGGTCACCAATTTAAATAACTGATTATCCTCTGCCATGTGTTCATTAAGGCTGTTATCACATCAGATTTTTGTAACTTGTAAATTTCTGAGTTCTCAAGGACATTCATTTGTTTACCTTTATTTAACGGGTGTAATAGTAGCGTGTCCCGTTCAATATTAGTGAAATGATTTCACTAAACTGAGGGTATTGGTTTGACAACTTGGTTTTACATCATTTTATATTATTCTTAATTTCATCCCACTTGAATTTTGTAAGGGAGTATTGGATCACAAAGGACACAGTGCCGTCAGTTCACAACAGTGCACAACATTTGATCCATATAGACATCATCGTACTGTGTTTATATTGAAGTGTCAAGATTAAATTTAATTCCATGCACTATCCATGAATTTTTAATATGTTGTCATAGTTTTAGCTTTCATAAAGGGTACCCCCATTTTCATTAGGTCTTATTGTAATACATAAATTTTAACCTAATTAGCTGAAGAAGAGAATGTGCATATTCTCGAAACATGTACTAGATATAATGTAAATGTGAAATGTAAATATTTAAAAAATAATTAGCACGTAGTACTATTTACTGTGATTAAGTCGTTACGGACCCAATGCAGGCCATTATGGTCAAGATCATTAATTGCGACATTGAGTGCGGCCTCGGAGTCGCAGGAACCGATTCTCAAGACTCCAGATGTCATTCGCGTACATCACTAGTTAGTGTCATGTCACGTCCTCATCCCAATGTGCTGCAGCTCTTTTCAGGCACACCCCCAATTGAGGTGAATTGCATGTACCATTTTAACCAAATATCAGCCCTCCTGCCAGTACCAGGTATCAAACTTGGGCCACCGAGGACAGCAGTGTAATAGTGCTGTTACACTACGGTTTGCACTACTAGGAACACACAATGCTGATGCAATGATACACCAACAAAGAGAAATGCAGTACTGTATATTTTGGCGCATACCATATTACAGACTTGATTAATTAGTTTCATTTTCCGTATTGATAGTTAACATGTAATATAGATAAGAAAAGGTTCCACCTTATCAATACCAATTTTATTTATATAAGATTAACTTACAGGACCGGTTTCGACTTTTTGAACAGTCATCATCAGCTGTACATTGGTACCTTTATATAAGTCACTATTGGTTGAATTGCCTTTCCAAATGAAGAAGTTGTGGGGAAGCACTATGTCAAGCATTCAAATTGGGCATGTTTAAGAGTAAAAATTTGTTATATGGTACATTCTAGATGGTTGAAAGCAAGTTTGTTTTTAGGCCTAAAATTCGTCAGCTAATTTTTTAAAAGTACAGGTATATTAAACACTCTAAAATGTATAACACATGTTAAAATCACATATTAAAATATACAGTGCATGTTAAAATCATTTATAATGGCTCATATCACTTCATTGGAATGGATTTATACGTCTTGCATATGTCTATATTCTTGTTTGAGTCCAATGTAGATGAAGAATGTCAGTGCTTGCGTTCATGGGCAGTGCTCTTGTGGGGGTTCTATTATATATTAAGATGTATCCACTTGTATATTTGATAGGTTTATCATATTGTTAATAGCAATTCCAGTATATGAACGGAGGTAGATATGTGCAGCTGTGATTGATACATTGACTTTAAGTATTGAATGTAGTCTCCGTTGTGCGTGAATATTCCAGGTGCAGGTTGGTGGCTCTTTTCTCGTCTATAATATTTTTCCTGGTGTGTGTCTGTAAGAGACAAAAGTAGTGTGAGAAAGTTATAATCTGAAAAAATGCCTTCTTATGTGTGTGTTAACGTGATAAGTACTTACTATTGCTGTCGTGGTTGGGATGCTTTGAGTTTGGCTGCCTGGCGTACTGTAGTCCTGAAATTTATGTGAAAATCTGTGACGTGGCTGGGAATCGAAACCGGGGCCTCTGGGTAAGGGGTAGATAGGCTTCCCCTAAGCCCCTGGGCTGGATTAATGTGACTATTCCCTGTTGGTGGGGGTTGTAGATGAAGAATACACCCATGGTATCCCCTACCTGTTGCAAGAGGTGACTAAAAGAGGCAACCAAGGGATAATGGATTTTGAACGATGAGATTACCTGTGATTAGTACCATTACATGAGGAACACCATGGGTCTGCGTTACCTGTGATTAGTACCACTATGTGAGGAACACCGTAGGTCTGTGATTAGTATCATCCGGGGAGGAACACCATGGGTTGACATTACCTATGATTAGTATTAAGTGTGGAACCGCAATGGGTTGACATTACCTGTGATTAGTACCACTATGTGAGGAACACCGTGGGTCTGTGATTAGTATCATACGGGGAGGAACACCATGGGTCTACATTGCCTGTGATTAGTATCACTGTGTGAGAAATATTTTGGGTCTGTGTTACCTGTGAGTAATACCGTTATATGAGAAACACCATGGGTCTACATTACCCTTGATTAGTACTATATATGAAGAACACCCTGGGCAGGGGCGAAGTGTCAGGGGAGACAGGGTAGACAGCGTGTACCCTTAACATTTTGTGAAAGAAATATTGTCTAGTTAATTCAATTACTTTTTACAACATTAATTATTTCCAGATTCGTGACATTATTGTATTCCCCGCTTTACTTATTTTCATCTCACTTCGGCAATGCTAAGGCTCGCGTCAGTTACACGAAGCACGTAGGTGAAAGACGCTGTCCATTCTGTGTATGTTGTTCCCTTTGATTTTCAAAGCTTTCAGATAGAGCAACACTAATGCTATCTGTAGGTGCTGACTGTGGAACTATGACTTTCCTATAGCGAGATGTCTCCGCCCAGTAGACAGACTTACCAGCGTCTCTTCTTGCTCTCATTGGCTAGTATTTGGATATCTGTTATGAAGGTGCTCTTATTGGCTACCGTCTGAGACATGCTTTTAATGTTACTAATTTGAATTTACTGTATTATAAGACACGTCTAAAAATAAATTAATAATATTTAAATACGAAGTATAGTAAACTTACACCTAATAAATGAATGACAGCATCAAAACCCTTCAAGTACATGCATTTTCTTGCCCGCCAATATTAGTTGCGGTATTATAACCCGAACAACTATTGGCTTCCAGTCTTAATAAGGTACTCCAGAGTATGCATACGGAAAAAATTGCTTAACTTGATGCTGTATATTCCGTTAAAGTCAGTTTCTAGTGAACGCGTTATGAGTGCATTCAAATGAATTAAAACGTATTTAAGGAATTTCTGTGGAATCTTAGCAAGACGCCTGACTTCAAGACGAGAGTAATAGATATATTTGCCGAAATGAAGGACAGGCGGATTAAACTCATTTTCAAGAATATTGTTTAAGGTGACTTGTACGAACAACTATTTATTTCTTATTTCTCTTATTAAATCTACATAACAAAGAAATATATTGCTATTTTTATTCTGAAAGTATGTTGTTATTTGACAACTTCCGCGGCCTATTTTGTCTATATTTAAAAATAAAGCAAGTGCACCTAGGGTTATAGGTTGTTATAGGGTTTGTCTTATTTTCAGAGTCATTAATATAATACTGAATACAGATGTATGCGTCGAAAACGAAATTCCGTATAATAATAAAACAGTTTAAATGAAAGAAATCTCTGTCTACCCCCTTACTTAGTTCACGCTTTGCCACTGACCCTGGGTCTACTTTTCCAGTGATGATTACCATTATGAGGGGCTGGTGACCTAGATTTTGGATCTCTCTTTGGACAAGAAGCATCTCAGAGAATAAGGCACTGCGAATTGGATCACTGATTGTTTTGGATTCATAGTCATTTTTCACCATCATTGGTTTTTAGATTCTAGTTAGTGGATACATTTTGAAGTTTTAATTATCGATATTGTTTAATTTCCTTGCACCTTGTACCATTAGGAGCCGATGATCTAGTTGTTGGACCACTTTAAACAACAAACATCATCAATAATGTGATTGATCATCATTGTTTTGTAAATCTTGAATGTATTTAAGATCACGTTTCTCACGTTAAAAGCTTGTGTAATTTAAAATTCACATTCATGCACTTTTTTTTTTTTTTCCAAATGAAATCTGGAGCCCTGCTTTTACTGCTTTTTCCTTGAGTAGATTTTTCTCTTGTATAGCTGTGTCTAAATTTCTGGACAAGATTGCAAGGTCATCAGCAAAGGTTATGCAATTGATCTTGATACCGCTTTTCGATCCTCCAGTGTGTGTACCTGGTTTAATGCGCCTTTCTTGGAAAGTTGTTCTTCCCATTCATGGATAACACAACACACAGTTGAAGGGAACTGGTGATAACCGGCCACCCTGTCTGACTCCAGTTTTAATTTCAAACAACTTAGAGAATTCTCCCATTAATTTCGCTTTTGAATGTGTGTCTTTTCTCTGTCTGTTATTTCAAGTCCACTCCATCTTCTGCTAAGATGTCCAGTACTACTCCCCATTCAACTGAATCATAAGTTTTTTTTTCTTTTCTTTTTTAAATCTACAAAGATTACTCTAGATTCACAATTCCTGGGAAACTGGAGCTGGAAAAGATGATGATTACTACCGGATAATTCGAGGTATAATTCTCGTGTACTCTTTTCAGACACTGTACCTGTTCAACATATGATCATGCTTTCCTTCTATGTTTTCTTCCCATTATTAATAAACAGTGTAAAATCATATCTTTTGTTTGACTGAATGCACATTAAAAGTTATTTTTTAACAGCCTTTGCCATCATCCTAAGAATGTTATTTTATATTCTGTTTCAGGTACTCTCTTTGAGGTCCCATCAAATTATGATATTCGTAGATTCTTTCCCACAAATGGTAATTCATCAAGTACTTCAAATGGTTGTAAAGACCAGGCTGGTGTAACACAGAACGTTGACATGTCCGGAAAGAGCAAGAGTGAATTAGGTAGTGGTTCGTTGGCAATTAAGAGGGGAGGAAGTGTGGTCCTGGCATCTCAAGGAAAAAACAAATATGAGACTGAAACTGGAGTTAATGGGAATACGATAAATTCTCGGTCAACTAATTGGGTGCCCTCTTGGTATGCTCCATTTAATGGTAAAGGGCAACAACCAACTTGGTTTTCTGCATTCAGTGGCAAGGGATACACCTTAAGTGGAGATATTTCACATGAATCAACACCAAACAAACTGCAGTCTACTGTTCCTGAACTAAAGGTTCTCGAAATGCCTTCACCAGCTAAAAGGAAAGGTGCGGGTGTTAAGAAGGATGAAAATTCCAAAAGAGTAAAACCTGTATCTAGTACTTTTCTGGACAAGTGGGTTACCAGAGGCACAGACTCTTCGTCATTAACTCGAGCTGATGAACGTAAAATCTCTTGTCCATCGTGTGGCACCTTGATTGCTGAGACACTTATAAATGATCACTTGGATTCCTGTTTACTGATTGACAGTGGTAACAAGGAAGAGAAGTATAATACACCTCAGGAGAGACTAGAAGAGGATAATTTGACCTCTCATTCTTCGGGTGTAAATTCGTCACAAAACAGTGACGAGTATAGTGAATATAATAACTGGGAGCAGAGCTCCAGTAATGTTATTCACTGTCCTGTGTGCAATGCAGAAGTTACAGGTGAGGATCTGGACAGGCATCTTGAAACTTGTATGGTTCCTACGGAGACTGGTGATACAATTGTTATTAGCGATAGTAGCGAGGAAGAAGTCGAGCTGGCCTTTTCTTGTCCTTGCTGTGGAGAAAACATTAAAGAGAATGAAATGAATAGCCATTTGGATGAATGTTTGTCATTGCCATTGCTGAGTTCAAGTATTTTGTAATAAAATCAGTGGGAAGAAAAAGCTTATAAACTTATTAATGCAGTTCTGTAGTGCAGTAGAACCGTGTTTTTCTGTCTCAGGCAGGATCAGATCTCATCTGGATGACCGAAAATCCATTTTTAACAGTACAATGCAAAAATATATCTAAATTCAACAAAATACAATACATAAATTCATCTTAGAATGTCGTACATCATTTCAATTAATGGGAACATCTGCGCTGATAGAAACCTTTTGAGTAGGAAAGTTTTTACATTAAAGGAATTATTTTTTATTTCAAAATAAATTCAGGTTCACAAACCATTGCCTATTTTTGATAGACTGTTAAAATTATGGTTTTCTATTCGTTAGGAACACCTCTTTTGCTCAGTGAAGCAGTCTCACGGAAAGCAAAGCAAGTTTACTTTTTAGTTGCTCCATTCCAGAATCCTTAGAATCTGCCTCTGTCTGTAATCTCAACTCCAATGTGTTGTCTTCTTAAGCCTGTGCCTAGAGATCTTGGATTCCCTTCTGCCATTTAGCAGACACTGTCCTTACTTGTCTTGTCTTGGATCAGCTCTTGCTGAAGCTTCCTGCAGAAGAAATTTAGTTTAGTCAAAATACAGTTTTGGACTGAATAAATATGAGAGTTTTGAAACTTGGCACACTTGTTCCTAGCTGTCTAGTGAAGATTCTATCAAATTTCATGGAAAAACTGAGGTGAGCTTGATGCATATGTAATGGACTAGTATAACTTGGAAACAGTTTTCTAAACCCATGGGTAAATAGTGAAAATATTGAGCTCCGTTAGTAGGTATTATTATTATTATTATTATTATTATTATTATTATTATTATTATTATTATTATTATTATTATCAATCACTACTGATCTGCATTTAGGGCAGTCGCCCAGGTGTTATTTTCCTAGCCTTTTAAATGATTGCAAAGAAATTGGTAATTTATTGAACATTTCCCTTGGTAAGATATTCCAATCCCTAACTCCCCTTCCTATAAATGAATATTTCCCCCAATTTGTCCTCTTGAATTCCAACTTTATCTTCATGATTATTATTATTAGTATGACTTGTGAGGTGTGGCTATGAAGTTGTTTATGTCTACAGTGAAACCTCGATTCTCAGTTTTTCGAGGGACCATGAGAATAAAATGTACAACACGGGAAAACGGAAAATCCAGGAATGAATGAAAACCATCAACAATTTGGCTAAGCATCACAAAAATGAAATATGTATAATTATAATCTTACAAAAACTCTTAAACCTAACCAAACTACAGCCCCAATGCACCTTTGCCTGCTAAGCGACCGCTGCTCAGCCCAAAGGCCTGCAGATTACGAGGTGACGCATGGTCAGTGCGACGAATCCTCTCGGCCGATATTCCTGGCTCTCTAGATCGGGGT